>NC_056729.1:418301611-418394111 GCF_019279795.1 Protopterus annectens
AAACATGAGCAAGGAGGAAGGGGAAAGAAGGAAAGAAAAACAGGGGCCCCTGTTTACCTTACTACCCCTATTACACTTGAAAATAACCAAGAAAACTTTACTTTATAACATGCAGATTATATCATGCATTTTAAAAATACTACTGTTAAGAACAACATTTTGTTTTACTTACAGTTCTCTCTCCCTCATCTTCCCCTCTCCTAAGTGTTCTTCCAAACATTAGTGACATGAAGTAGGGCATGTGCTTTAGAGTCCCCCACAAGTTTAACAAAGTAAAAAAGTCCAATATTTCCAGGTTTTCTAGTTCTGTCATATTTCACAAATATAATTAATGCTTTGTAATCTCACATTTATTTGTCATTTTCTGAGTTGCTGGTTTTATTCTTGTTTAACTCCATCTCCCAAATCCAGTCTCTACTTCATTTCTAACATCCTCTTGGTTCTTGTCAACTCTTGTGCCTTTTTCTGTCTGTCAATCATTTTCCACTGAAACATTAGAAAAGGTTTCACTTGCACAGTCTCTCTGTGGTCCTTATTATAAGAACAAAATGCAGAATCTACTTCTGCTTTACAGCTCATTTTTGGTGGACAAACTTTTGTATATCCTCCTTAGCATGTTGTGCATCAAAAAAATATATATATGTTGTCCTTCCAAGAAAGAATATTCTGAACATAGCTGGGTACAGCAGCTTGAATCTCATACCTGCCTCTCAACATTCCCTGATTAGAGGGATACTTTTACTCCTGTTCTCCCTGGTGTACAGTGAGTAGTCATCTTCCACAAATACCTTACTGTCTCTCATTTTTAGTACTTTGTCATTGTGCCACAGTTTTATCAGAATCAACCCCTTCTGCTGGTAAAATTGTATCTTTACTATTGAAGGTCTAGGCTGGTTTCTCATGGGCAGGTTTGGACCACACACATGATGTGCCTTTTCAATTAGCAATTCCTGTTGTGGAATACCAACCAGTCCAGTTGCTTATTTGTGCTTTCATAAACTTAATACAGTCTGTTCCTTCCAGCTTCTCTGGTACATCAGAAAATCTCAAATTTTCCTTACCTGCTCTGTCCTGTAATTCTTTTTTAGACATATGTTCTTGAGCAGTCTCAGTTTCAGCCAGCCTTTTCTTTATTTTGACCTCTATTTTTTGCAGTTTTATAACCTCATCTGAATCTCTGTTTAAAGCTTCTTCCATTTTTTCCAGACTTTTGTTATTTGAGATGATATACTCCATCATTGTCTTGTTCATTTTAATCAGCTCTGAATACATTTTACTTATTTTTTGCTCTTAGTTACTGGAAGTCATGTCTTGCACTAAATTTGGAGCTTACACTGCTTTTTGCTTAACAGCTGCAAATTCTCCCCAGTCAGTGATTTTTCCTCACCGTCTTGTGATTTAATTTCTTTCAGGTTCTCTGAATTTCTTTTTTTTTTCTGGCATCCAGACAGTGCACTTACTAGACAGTTACTGAAATATACCTAAAAATACAAGTTTACTGTCTCTATCTTCTGAGTTTCTATTTTGACACTGGGAGAGCTTAAATTAAGCTATTACTCAATGTGCAGCCATCTTGGAAGTCATCATGAACATATTATTCTTAACTCTAGGGTGGCTGCATCTTCACACCAGATTTCAGTTTGATATTATATCATTATGAGTGCCTGAAATGTGATGTGAATTGTGCTTATATCCTGCAAAGGGCATTTTTGAAAGGAACAGTGCCATTGTGGCAAATAATGAAAACTTCCATCATTCTGAATATTAAAGTGGAAAATTATGTCCAAGTTAATTCTGTAAATATTGTATAAAACTGCAGGATGACAGGTTAGAGATTGCCTTCCCTATCAAGGATTGATATCAGAGTATAGGCAAAGAGAAAGGAATAGGGGCCTCCTAAATGAAAGACCAGCACTGGTAGATTTTTTTATAGCATCTAGAACAGAAGCTGCCATTAAAAAAAAGGAATAATTAGTAAAGCATATAAAATATTGCACGATAATTATAAGAATCAATCAGAGAAGCTTAGAAAGGATTAGGAAGAGAGACTGGATTAGCAATTCACAAAGAGACAATGGGGATATATATATATATATATATATATATATATATATATATATATATATATATATCTCCCAAATATGCAGCAAAGTCTAGAAGATTTAGAATCTTTGCATGGAAGTGTTTACACAGGTATTTTTATACCCCAAGTAGACTCCAAAGCATTTTTTCCTCAGGTGGATAGCAAATGTTGGAGGTGTGATGGACAAGAAAAAGATAGCTGGTAACATATTTTTTGGAAGTGTGATGAGCTGGCAGACGTTTGAGATTTCCTGCAGACCACTCTGTTGGAGATGCTGGATGAGTAGATTGGACTGATTGGGGAGAAGATTTTTTTGAATTATGTTACAGACTCAGAATTGCCTTGACATAGTAAAGCCTTGCTGAGTCTAATCATGGTGGCTGCCAAAAAAGCAATCACTAGAAAATGGAAATCAAGGTCTAGACCAACGTTACTAGAAGTAGTGGATATAGTAACAGAGATAAAACAACTGGAACTGGGATCTTTAGGAAACAGAAGGAGCAAACTACATAGGAAAAATGAGAATTACGGGAATAATATGTGCAGAGCAGGAATGAGGTTTAAGAAGTAAGATTTGAATTAGTCATATAATGCTTAACTGTCAGTGACTGAAAGGTTTATAAGTGATGTATAATATTTACAACTACAGTTGTTTCAATGGTGTCTGTGATGTAAACTGTTTGCAACTAAGGTGATATAATTTTGTATGTTTTTCATGTATATAAATATAAGATTGCCTTTGTCATATGTGTAAATTTAATAAGGATGTTTGAAAAAAACTGTGGGATGGTTTATACAACTTTTAAAATTTCATAGAGAGAGGAACATCTGTGTTTAATTCACTAAACTTCAAAACCTTGAGAAAACGTTCAGTAGCAAACTGAATGTGTACTTGGTGCAGACTGGATTTCCCCTCACTTTTTAAGTTGTAATGATATATTGTTTTCATATAGAAAAAATATATTGTATTTCCCTATAGCAGTTATAACTGCAATTACCTTTGTGCAAAAAACTGAAGAATCAGCCATGCGTTGTGTTGTATAGGGCTTTCCAAATCTGTTTAAAGCTGCTTCCATTTTTTCCAGCTTTTTGTTATTTGACTTGATATACTCCATCAGCGTCTCATTCATTTTAATCAGCTCTGAGTACATTTGACTTATTTTTTTCTCTTAGTTACTGGAGGACGTCTTGCCTGAAAGCTGGAACTTGCACTGCTTTTTGCTGTACAGCTGCAGAATTCGAAAGCTGTTTGTGTGGCAAAGAAGAATAATGCACCCTTTCTGTGGTTCTAAAGGTTCATTGGAGTGAGAGTTCAAATACAGAGCTCATGTGAACCAACATTTAAAAGCAAAAAGCTGAAGAAGGAATATTGTCAGACTTTGCAAATTTTCTTGGAGAAGGGCAGTATTTTTGCATCTTATTGTGTAATTAAGGTAAGCCAGCTGCAATATTTGAAGTTCTGAAAACTGCATAAAATGAAAATGAAGTCAGAATAAGCTTTAAAACATAATTTATCCCTGGCTCCTATACACCTGATGTTGTACAATATTATGCAGGCCTTGTGGTTCTGAGTAAAAGCAGCCTTCAGTAAATTCTCAGTCCCTGAAAATATATCTTGATTTAGAAGTTGCCAGAATACTGTCTGTTTGGCTGAGATGATATGCTGTTTGAGTCACAAAATAAATATGTATTGAAAACCCAAGTGAATTCTCACTTGACATTATTGTGAGGTTGCTGGTTTAGAGAAAGAAATGGAGAAGAAAGGAAACATAACAAAATACAGTGGCGGATCCAGGAATTTAAAGAAGGGGGTGCAGTCTGAAAGTTAGACCAGTGAGAAAGGGTTGGAAAGTAAAACACTGGGACTTAGAAGGCTGTTGAAAGACCTCTTTGAAATGCTTTGACAGCATGTATGAAAAGGATATCTGTGTATTTTTTGCTCTTTGAGCCAGGTTGCTTTGAGATGGACTTGTGTGCACTTTTTTGCTGTTACTTCACCCCTGGGTACTAGTTCTGGGATTCAAACTACATTGATGCCAGACATTTTGACATCACAGTTGGTGGCATCCTGCCATCTATACGTCACACTGGAGGCAGTGCTGGCATCCTCTTGTCATACTAGTTGCAGTGATGCCATTCCTTTCCCACAAGGAGCATGGGCACTCAAGCTGCCCACCCTTTACTGTCTACCTACATTATGGGCTTTTTGGTGCAGTTGCATATAGGAGAATTATAATGAAAAGCACACGCCTTCGAAGTATATAAACCAGCAACTGCTGTTCATTTTTTTCTCTTCCAGACTGCTAGTGTCCAGAGACCTAATTGAACCTGCAACAGTGGTGCTGCAGGTAAAACTGTATATGGAAACTCTACTGTTGCTCCATCAGTCTGCAAGCCACCCCCCTACACACACACACACACACACACACATGCACACAAGTTTGGAAGTCCTAATGTCCTGGATTTAGCTGTCTGGATTATGCAATCACTCTTACCGAAAAGAAAGAATGAAATACTATAGAGGTTTGGATGGCTGATGGAGCATTTTTTATCTTTATTCCAGTCATCTGTAGCTTTTCACACTGTGCAGCTTTAGGTGCTGCAGACACTAGTTGTATGGATTATGATGTTTCCCTTCATGCCAAGCAATTGAGATGCTGCATATATGTGAACTACAAGATCATCCTGATGTAATATGCAGGGATGTCACATGTGTGCATGTGCTATGAACAGTGCAGTATGCCATCAGCACAATTGTTTGGCAGATCAATGAACACCTCAATATAACATGCAAGTCTGTCAAATGCATGTTGTACAGCCACTGTAGTATCCCATTCACATAGTTATCTGCAGCACTCCCACATTTAATGCTACGTAGTGTGTCCCAGAGCCACTGTAGTATCCCATTCACATAGTTATCTGCAGCACTCCCATATTTAATGCTACGTAGTGTGTCCCAGAAATGTGCAATACTAATTACAGCTATACCAGACACAAACATTACTTTTTTGCACTGTGTTTCAGAAGTCTTCACTATATGATGTCCACAAATGTATTTACATTGAATGAGAAGCCTCTGCTGTGCAAATTACTTGACATAAATAATATCAAACAAACAGCATCTGAAAATACAGTCACAGGTATATACTAGGCTAATGGCTAGGGCCTTTATAAGCCTAGCTGTGCAATCCAATCCAATCCAGTTGTGTCCACAAGTATCATGTGAGTTTATTAAAAGGGGTATGTTAGTTAGGGCATTTTTAAAGGTTATGTGGTGGAGTATGTTAGTTTGTGCATCACTGCCTGCCTGTGTCTATCAGAGACATGGGGGCCAGACCAGGACTGAATTTCCCATTTCTAATCCATTGGTCTACACCATTGCTTTTTTCAAGTAGGTAGGCATATAGAAAATGATATAGGATATAAATAAAAAAAGAATTACAAGAACAGCAGGTTTTGCATCAACATGCTTTTTCTAAACAGTAAGAAGCATGAAAACTCTAATGTCTGGTATTACTGACTGAATGACTGTAATCCTCAGTGATTTTCCAGAAAAGCAGAATTTTGCAAGAAACAAGGCAAATGATAAGAGACAAAATCAAGGCAATTCAGGAAAATCATGAGAAGTTAATACTACACGTAAAGTTGGTGGTGTGAAAAAAAAAGATGTATATTATATAATATAATATAAAGGGAGTAAAATCTGTCAGCATAAAGGATAGACTCTGAAATGTTAATGAGCTACTTCCTGTAAACAAGGGTACAAGAATTCATTCCTTCTGCCTCCAATTCCCTGCCATTTGACTATGAACAAATCACTTACGCAAACCATTCTCCTGGGTCGTCCCTGAAAAGGGATAATTGTGTTTGGTGGGCTTGCCTGGTTAATGAATGTATAAAAAATACAAGTTTAAATCAAAATAATAAAAGTGCACAGCAAATCAGAAACATGTCCTCATATTATACATTATAAAACTAATACAAACTGCATACAGCATATATTGTAAAAGCATCAAATCAGAACGGTCAAAATATACATGGCAAAAATAAACTGACTCAGAAATAGCTTTCCATTATACACCTAAGTTACTTCATTACTGTTATGTTGTTAGTCACATAAGATATTATAGGAAATTCACCTTTGCTAGATTTACCCACAAGAAATTAGAAATACTGAAAAGATTAAAATGTAGAGGAATCCAATCCTGGCTGGGTACAAATCAAGCCTCTTGGGCGAAAAAATAACAGCTACCATTTACCAAACAAGTCTACACCAGAGACCACAGTTGTCATCAGAAAAGCTGACTTACTGAATTTCAAAATTCAAGAGGCAAGGTTGAGCAATAAACCACCAACTATTCCTGGCAAACAATCACTCATATTTGTATATCAAAGTGAACACAAAATAAGTCAAGTTTCATGCTTTTACATGTAAAACCCATGCCGCAAATACACTGTCACATGTATGAAAAAATATAAAGAATAATGCATAGTTTTATTCTATAAAATGACACCCATGCAGACAGACGATAGAGGTACGAATGCTGAATCCTACACAAATGCACTTTATAAGCACTTACACGAGTGCATGGATCATGCTATCCCTAACAGAACCAAGATGATATCCTCCAAAAAAAGGAAGCCAACCTGGTGGTCCTCTGCCATAAATAAACTCTACAACAGAAGAAAGAAACTGTTGCAAAAAAGAGTAAAATCCCATGACTGGAGGAACTCCCTGGTCAACCTCAGTAAGAAGCTGAGATCCCTCATAAAATCCTCCAAAGCTAGTTACGAAAACAAAATTGCCACTGACTCTAAAGACAACCACAAAGCATTCTATAGCTATGTCAAGAATCTCAATGGCAACACTCAGATCTGCTCTGAGTTATAGTACAATGGCAAATATAGAGAACCAACTGATATTACCAACAACCTGGCAGATAGGTTCAGTGCTAAGTTTATCCCCCTCACCCACTAGAGGGCCCACCTCTATACCAGAAGAATGCAAAGTTCCTGTAATCACGGCTGCACTGGTAAAAAACACACTCTCCAAAGCTAAGAACACAGCATCCATGGGACCTGACAATATAACAGGCTGTGTTCTACACGAACTACAGAATGAACTGGCACCCTGCCTAAATACCATGTTCAGTCATAGCCTCACCTCAGGCTTTGTGCCCACTGAATGGCACACTGCGATGGTTATCCCACTCCACAAAGGGGGTAGCCAAGACGGACCCTGGGAACTACCGCCCCATTAGCCTGACGAGCCTGGTCTGCAAGGCCATGGGGCCTATCATCATGGAACTCATAAACAAAGACAATGGTAATCTCCAAACTCTGGACCCTACCCAGTCCGGGTTTGTAAAAGGCAGATCATGTCTCCTAAACCTGTTTGACTTCTTTGAAGCAGTCACCAAAGTCATAGATGAGGGTAAGGTGGTTCACACAGCTTATCTAGATCTTGTCAAGGCTTTCGACACCATCCTCCACTCTGGAATTATAGATAAGCTCACTAAACTAGGTATAAATCCCTATGTCACAAGATGGGTTGCCAAATGGCTCACGGACAGAACCCACACTGTGAAAGTAGCAGACTACAAATCTGACTTCAGACCAGTGACAAGTGGAGTACCACAGGGTTCAGTCCTGGGTCCTCTCCTGTTTGGTATTTAATTCTCTGAAGTACAGACTAACACAGAAGATCTTTGGCTAACAAAGTTTGCCGATGACTGCAAACTAGGAGCCATAATCAAAACTCCTAACGATGTGGCCATACTACAAAAGGGCCTCACTCAGTCAGATGCCTGGTGTCAAAGCCATGGCCTGAAGCTCAATGCCAAAAAGTGTATTGTCATTCCCTTTGTAAAAACTCTGTACCCATGAACTACCACATAATTGGTAGTCTACTTAATGCCAAAAGTGTGATAAGAGACCTTGGGACACAGGTGGACAGTAATCTCTCCTTTGATAATCACATTGCCACAGTGGTCAGGAAATCCTTCTACATGGCTCACCTCATCACAAAAGGTTTCTCATCCAGAAAAAAAGAGATCATTGTTCCCCTCTACTCATCACTCATTAGACCCCATTATAGAGTACAACACCCCCTTTGGTATGTACCTCACAAGACATCTACAACAACTGGAAAGGCCACAGAAATACCTCACAAAGAGGATTACTGGCTTCAAACAGATGCCCTACGCAGACTGTCTAAAAAAACTCCAGCTTTACTCCGTCGCATATCGCCTACTCAGAGGCGATCTCTGCCTAACATACAAAGCTATGTCAAACGCAGAGCTGTTGGACATGCTCCGCTTAAAGAAATCCCAATCCCTCCAAGCTACATGCTCTAGGGACCTAAACCTTGTCACCACAATAAACAAAACATGCTGGAGGGATAGTTTCCTGTCCCAAAGACTTCCCATACTCTGGAACAGACTACCTATCTATGTCAAACAGAGCTCCTCATTAGCACTCTTCAAGAAAAATCTTGATGATTGGATGGGAAATAGGAAATTCACCCCAGGGATCACTTCTGTGGCTCTGCTCGACAGGGGCACAGGAAAATAATTTTCTTGGGTGGCAAAAGCCAGGGTACCTTTTTGGCTAGGCTTATATAGGCCCTAGGGCTAATAGCCTAGTATCTACTTATGAACCTATGAACCTATGCCATAAATCAGCACATAGTTAGTTTTTAATTTGTGCTAGTCAGTGAGAAAACTTTGCCTGCATGATTTCTGTGATTAGTTTTTTTAGATGATTATTTAAACACAATTTTAGAACAAAAGCAATCAACTTGAATGTTCTTATAAGTTATGTATGCTGTTTACATTTATTACATGGTTACCTGGCAAAATCTGAAATAATTCAATAAAGACATTTACACTTTATTAATTGGTTAACTAGATGATTTCTTGTACCTGGCAAATTAAATCCGCAAAACTTCTCATTAGCTGCAGAGTTCCTCTGTTTCCTGACTTCTTGAAAAAAAATACAAGAAATTCCTGAATCAGCTTTTTCTGAGTAAAATAAAGAAATGTAAACTTAATGTGTGCTTGCTTCACTCCATCATAAAACTAAATGCTTTCCCAAGTCTTCATGCATATTTCTTTATTTGAGCTGGAAAGTGGAGTGAAAGTTTGGGTTGAATAGCTCTGGAAAAACTAAAGAATGCATAGGCGATTTCACTTAGCATTAGGCACGATCGCACTTTTTGCAAATAACTGCAAATTAAAAATAGCTAGCACTACCACATTTAAAAGTACAGAAAATGAAATTGTGGGACTTCAAGGTACAGTAATGCATTTTTTTGTACAAGAAATTACATATACAATTAAAAAGTGATGAGAGTATAGAAACTGTAGTAGTAAACCAATAGCTTTAAGTACCTCGGTCTTTACTCTGCTTCTTATTCAGACAAGTTCTTCTTCTTGAGTGCTTTCTCAGTCAGGATGGGAGATGCAGTTGGAAGAGCCACTCAGGATCTTAGGAAGATCAGATCACCTGACTATCTCCTCCAATTGGGTCTTCCACTGGGACTTGTGACACAAACAGTAAACATAAATAAATAACTCGCGATAAAATGAAATATCTGTCAGATGAAATGGGAAAAAGTACTGCCGACAGTGGTATACTGTCAACTGTGCACTGCTTTGACAGTATGTTTTCCGATTTCAATGGAGACACTAACAAAACTTTTTTTTTTTAACTCAAGGTTGTACAGCGGATTCTCAAACAAAAAAAGGAGGAGGGTGCATGTCCCTGCGCCAAAGCTTAAATCCACCACTGAAATAGAACTGATAGTTTGTAACCAAAAAATATCAAATAAATTTCATTAACTATAATGCAGTGGGTAAACAAATATGTTAGATAAAGGTGTGGTAAGGGACGACACATAGCCTTTAAACATGATTACTGAAGACTTGCAAGTGTTATAAATCAGTATTAGGTGTAATTAGTCAGGAACTGTCCCAGTTTACAGATCTAGAAGTTTTTAACTCAAATATGCAGCTTACTAATTTCTCTGGATGGTATGTAGATCAAAGTTTGGTCTTGGCAATGTTGTAACCTTGCTTCAGTCTTTCTGGAAAAGTAAAACAAAAAATTCTGCACTAACTATAAGATAAATGAGCTTGCAGAATTATTGATAATATTCCCTGATAACTGCATATTTCATAGCATATCATATATTTGCTTCAGTCATTATAAGAGTTTCATGGATGGAAGGCATACAAAACATTTCTAGTGCTGCAAAACATACCGGGAAAAATTCAATGTTCCATAAAACTGATGCAGACTGCTTTAGCTACATAGTAAAATAAGAATTGACAATGTATAATCAGAAAACCAAGATAGCAAATACAGTATATAATAGAGGAGATGATTATCTTAGCCAACATGCAAAGTAAAAAAGGATACCATCAGAAGAGTATGTTCTACATATTATGCTTTCTTGTCTTGAACAAACAAATTTTATTTACATATTCAATTTTAAACTAATGTGCTTTAGCTATGTTTTATTTTTTTTTTAATTCAGAGTGCCTGTGATTCCTCCTAAACATTATTCATTAAAGGTTTTCTGGACAATTTTTTTATTCTATTATGAGATTTTTTCCAAACATGACTAAAATAGAGGAATGCAATGTTTTGTAATACCACAAATCTATAGCTAATGCTTGTGTCAGTCTTGTATCTTTTGGAATGATATGCCAATTTAGTAAAATTGACATTAAAAACTACAAAGGAGAAAAGCTTGGCAAACCTTGTTGAAAGGGTCTAAGATAATTTGCACATTCAATCCCAGAATGCATCAGGAAAGTCTCCACAACCAGTCAATTTGTTTGTAATACAGGAAAAGATAAGTCCCAGTTTACTTATTTAGCTTTGCTCAGGGGCATTATTAAATTGTAATCACAAAAAAAGCACCAGAATCCAGGAAAAGTGACACAAACACTTTAATTCACTAACGTTGAAACTTCACAACACGTTTTCGTCCTTGACTTCATCAGATACCAACACTCTTGGTGCACTCATCTTAAATACATTAACTAATTAATGGTAGCCAATGACAAACAAATTGATTAATTAGAGTTAGTTAAAAGCACATATACATATATATACACACACAGATTATACTTCCTAAAACCACCATAAAATTCATACCCTATAAAAAAACACATATACAAAACTTGAATGCTTGTGAATATAAATTTAAATATATAAAAATGAACCTTAAATAAAACTATGACATTATGTTCTAAAAAATTTTTTTTTGTAATGACAATATTTATTAAAATAATATAAAAATCCTATAATTTAGCAGATCTCAATTTTAAAACTGGCTTGAGTGAAATCATGTCATTGAGACCTGGTTTTCTATTTGCTTCTAAAACAATTTGCCAAAATAGTTCTCTGTATTCCACCAGTGTTTCCCAATTTGCCCCTCTAGGGTCAACCGGCACACATTCTAACACAAAAAATCTAAATGTAGCTAGTTTACATGTAATGGTATGCTTGTATAATGCATTGTTTTCTTTTTTGGTCCTGATGTCATATAAATGTTCATAGATTCTTTGCTTTAACATTCTCTCACTCTTCCCTATGTAAAATGAATCACACTTTGTACAGGTAGCTAAATATATTATACCCTTGGTGTTACAGTTAACATATGTTCCTAGAGTTAATGTCATTTGTCTAATAGGTAAGTCTAATGTTTGTCCAACATTAAGATGTTTACAATAACTGCAACTTCCACATTTAAATAAACCTACTTTTTTCCTAGTAGCTTTCCCAAACAATTTTTCAGTTGTACCTCTCTCCAAAATATTCTTAATGTTAGTACCCCTCCTATAGGTGAATTTCAGTTCCTTATCAAAAATACAGTGTAAGTCAGATAGTCTAGCAAAGTTGTTCCATTCCCTATTAACAATTCTTTTTACCAGTCCTGACTGACCATCATAGGTTGTTGTGATACCAGATTCAAAATCCACGCCATGATTTAGGTTGTTTGAATCTTGTCTATCAAATACTCCTCTTATACCTAAAATAGGTGCAAATTTTCCTCCTCTTTCACTAGTAACTTCACTGCATATTTGATCAAAAAGTTCACTCGGGTAACCCCTATTTAAAAAGAACCTTTTCAAAAATCCACATTCATTAAAATAAGTAGTGTCTTCAGAGGTCATTCTACTAAGACAAACTAATTGACCTTTAACTACACTTCTCTTCTGGTGGGGTGGATGTGAACTAGTAAAATGTAAGTATGAGTTTGAAAAAGTCTCCTTTCTAAAAATCCTTGAACTGAAACCATCCTTAGTCTTAGTAATATTAACATCTAAATAATTCAACATTTGGGTATCATATTTGTATGTGCATTTTAAAAAATCAGTAGTATTATTTACGAATTCTAAAAACAAATTAAAATCATCATTATTGCCTTTCCATAAAAAACATGTCATCTAAAAACCTACCATAGAATGTCCAAAATCTACTAAAAACCGAAGTTAATATAAAGGTGTTTTCCCAGTATGACATAATAATATTGGCATAAGTAGGAGCACAATGTGCCCCCATAGCAACCCCCTTACATTGTTTGAAGTATTCACCTTCAAAAAATATATAATTATTTTTTAATACCACCTCCATTAATACCAAAATTGTTCTGAACTCATTATGAGTAATTCCTGAAAATCTTATTAACATTTCTTCAAACCATTCTAGGCCTATATCGTGGGGAATACTAGTGATCAAATCAACCACATCCAGAGTAACAAAAATCAAACCTTCAGAAAATAAAGATTTGTCCAATTTTCTAAAAAGATCCCAGGAATCCTGAAGTATGTGGGTGTTGTTCTTAAGTACTTTTTTACCTTACAATCTATGTATTTTGCTAGAGGGGCTGTGATAGAACCTTCTGCAGAAACTATTGGTCTCAAAGGTGGGTCATCTATATCTTTGTGTACTTTCGGTATACCAAAAATAGAAGGAACCTTCGGTTTTTCAACATATAAAAATTTGTGTGTCTCTAAATCTATTAGTCCTTCTGTTAGTAAATCATTCACCATCATATGTATTTTATTGTATGCCACGTTTATTTCATTGATAGATACCCTAGTGTATTTAGTAGAGCCACTTAAAATCTCCTGCATTTTACCTTCATATATAATGTGGTCCATAAGTACCACCCCCCCACCTTTGTCAGGTTTCATAACCCTTAAATTTTTGTTGTTGCTAATTAATTTAAGGGTTTCGTGCTCAACCTGAGTTAAGTTGGATTGCATATTATATGTCTTGAGTGACTTCCTTAGTTCGTTTTCTAATGCTACTTCAAAATTATTTAGTTGTGGGTGCAATGGCGGGTTAAACATACTTTTACGAACTAGTTTACCCTCACTGTTTTTTTGTTACCATTAAAAAGTATTTCTAGGTTTTTCTTTCTAATAAATAACTTAATGTCGATTAAAAGCTTAAAAATATTGGTTCTCTGTTTGGGTATGAAACCAAAGCCTTTAGAAAACAAGTCAAAAAAGGTTTTATTCACAGTGGTGCTAGAATAGTTAAAAATGTTAAAATCATTGAATGTCCATTTATGCCCATCATTGCAAATATTTAATTCTTCCACCCCATGTGATTCCTCGGGGCCCCATTCCCTCACTTGGTAGTTTTTTGAGCTATAATCAATAGGTTCTTTGTACATCAGTCTCTCGGACCTTCTGAGCGGAGGAAAATCTAAAGGCTCTCCTTCATTGTCATCAAATACAGCTGTATCATTTTCACCAACACTATAGGTAAACACCCTCTTTCCAAACTGTCTGGGCTTAGGGTAATGTGTTTTGTTTTTATACTCATTCACATCCCTTTCTATTTTCCCTAGTTTTCTATTTTGCACATCCAAACATTTACTTTCTATATCCTTAAGCAATTTGTAATATTTATTCTTATGTTCTTCCACAGTAAAAAGTAAATAATGCGTAATATCTTTGTTAAGACGCTCAACATGGCTAAAACTTTTCTCTTTCTCACATTCATTATTAGATATTATAGCCCTCATAATCCCAAAACCACAGTTGTCAAATGCTGTAATCAATTGCTGATGAAAAGCAGTACCATCAAATACATTATTCGGGTATTTACAAACTCTAAGACCCTTTGGTACAATTTTAAGTTCTAAACAATGTTTTAAGTATGCGTTATCCATTTCTAGCATTTTGTATTTATGTAAAGAAAAATCCAATTCATCTAACATTTGAGAGTAAGTTTTACTGGCAGTCTGTATAAAAGCTTTCTTGCCAAAGTCATATTTAGCATTGAGAATGTCTCTCAACTGGTGAAAAGTACCTGTATGCTCTCTAGCATTAGTTCCACAGTCCGGGAAAATATTCTCATTTCGCTGATTACGCTAACCCTCTGAAACTCGATTTGCACTGTCAGCTCCAACCGTAATGTGTGGGAATCCATCGAGACTGTCTCTCATACCACCATCTACTGTTTCTCTATCACAAACCTCATCGCCATTACTAGTTTGTGCTCCTTCATGCGAAGCAGAGCGCCCTGCTGCTTCCTGGTTCCCAGGCACAGAAAGCGTCGACAAAAGTGTAACCATGGATTGGCTTACTGGTGTAAGCAGTCCTACCAACTGTGTCAGTTGGCCAATGAGCTTACGAAGCTCTCCAATCTCGCTGCTCTTGTTGTTGCTGTCCATAGCCACAAAGCCTGGAAATCCTTCGAAAAAAGCAACAAATAACCACAGAAGAAGGCAGGTGCCCCAACGTTCACTAGTAATCACAAAAAAAGCACCAGAATCCAGGAAAAGTGACACAAACAGTTTAATTCACTAACGCTGAAACTTCACAACACGTTTTCGTCCTTGACTTCATCAGATACCAACACTCTTGGTGCACTAATCTTAAATACATTAACTAATTAATGGTAGCCAATGACAAACAAATTGATTAATTAGAGTTAGTTAAAAGCACATACACATATATATACACACACAGATTATACTTCCTAAAACCACCATAAAATTCATACCCTATAATAAACCACATATACAAAACTTGAATTTTTTAATGTGTGCATGCTTCACTCCATCATAAAACTAAATGCTTTCCTAAGTCTTCATGCATGTTTCTTTATTTGAGCTGGAAAGTGGAGTGAAAGTTTGGGATGAATAGCTCTGGAAAAACTAAAGAATGCATAGGCGATTTCACTTAGCATTAGAAACGATCGCACTTTTTGCAAATAACTGCAAATTAAAAATTGCTAGCGCTACCACATTTAAAAGTACAGAAAATGAAATTGTGGGACTTCAAGGTACAGTAATGCATTTTTTGTACAAGAAATTACACATACAGTTAAAAAGTGATGAGAGTATAGAAACTGTAGTAGTAAACCAATAGCTTTAAGTACCTCTGTCTTTACTCTGCTTCTTATTCAGACAAGTTCTTCTTCTTGAGTGCTTTCTCAGTCAGGATGGGAGATGCAGTTGGAAGAACCACTCAGGATCTTAGGAAGATCAGATCACCTGACTATCTCCTCCAATTGGGTCTTCGACTGGGACTTGTGACACAAACAGTAAACATAAATAAATAACTCACAATAAAATGAAATATCTGCCAGATGAAATGGGAAAAAGTACTGCCGAAAGTGGTATACTGTCAACTCTGCATTGCTTTGACAGTATGTTTTCCGATTTAAATGGAGACACTAACAAAACTTTTTTTTTTAACTCAAGGTTGTACAGTGGATTCTCAAAAAAAAAAAGGAGGAGGGTGCATGTCCCTGCGCCAAAGCCTAAATCCACCACTGAAATAGAACTGATAGTTTGTAACCAAAAAATATCAAATAAATTTCATTAACATATTATGCTTTCTTGTCTTGAACAAACAAATTTTATTTACAAATTCAATTTTAAACTAATGTGCTTTAGCTATGTTTTATTTTTTTTTTTAATTCAGAGTGCCTGTGATTCCTCCTAAACATTATTCATTAAAGGTTTTCTGGACATTTTTTTTATTCTATTATGAGATTTTTTCCAAACATGACTAAAATAGAGGAATGCAATGTTATGTAATACCACAAATCTATAGCTAATGCTTGTGTCAGTCTTGTATCTTTTGGAATGATATGCCAATTTAGTAAAATTGACATTAAAAACTACAAAGGAGAAAAGCTTGGCAAACCTTGTTGAAAGGGTCTAAGATAATTTGCACATTCAATCCCAGAATGCATCAGGAAAGTCTCCACAACCAGTCAAAGTGTTTGTAATACAGGAAAAGATAAGCCCCAGTTTACTTTTTTAGCTTTGCTCAGGGGCATTATTAAATTGTAGTAAGAACTGCTAAGAATTTGTTATTGCTAATTAAAGACTTTACCCCTTACTTTAAGTTTTCCTTTTGCCAGACCTGACATTTTTTTTTCCTGAAGACTCTTTATCTTGTACAAATTAGGTTTGGCTGAGAAATTTGGTATTTTTGTATTTCTCATGAGATCGTGATACTTTTTTTAAAATAAAAATGATACTTCTTTTTTGAGAAGAGATAACTGAAACTTGGATATTTTATTTTCACATAACGTTCACTTCTCATTTTATAATATGTAAATATTTCAGTAAAAATTTGTTGTTATTAAAGTTATGGATTAGTAAAGGTATAATTAATCAATTTCAATGTTTTAATAATGTTGAGGTGAAATCATTAAAACACTACTTGGACATTTTCATAAAAAACAACAAAAGAAGCAGACTGGAACATGGCCTCACTATGCAGGTTAAAATGATTTAATCCAAACTTAAAACACCGTATAAAGAGAAAGAAAAATGCATATAGAATAAGGTAAGCACTTTCACATCTACAAACAAATGCTTCATCAAACCATTAAGTAACTGCTACACAGAACTGATTTAAACATGCAGTTAAGCTTTATAACCTATCAGGGATTACCTATGAAAACTCCTAGAACTCAAATGAGGCTTTAAAAAGACACACTCATTAAGACCATGGCCTTTGTCAGACCGCAAGGTAACGATCCAATGCATTTCTGTCTGCTCTGTCTTATTTCTGACATCACTGAAACATCTATTAAACTCATTAAATGTATGATCTAAAAAGCAAAGACATGATCCATACCAGTACTGCTAATATGCTTAGCTAGTGCATTTGTAGTTATTCCTCTATGGATCTCACTAACATGTTCATGGATTCTTTCTCTGAGAGAGTGGTTGGTCTTCCTGGCATAAAATGCTGGACATCTCCTGCATCTAGCAAGATACACCAGATCCCTACTTGAACAGTCAGCATATAAAGTAAAACTAAGCAACCTACCAGAGTATGGTTGTAGAAAAATATTCCCATTTTCAACATGAGTGCAAACTGTACAATTCCTACAGCTAAAAGTGTCTATTGTCTGTGAGGTCACCTTTTTGGTTGATGTCTGATCATAACATAATATGTTTCTGATTCTTTTTATTCTCAAAAGTAAAAGACAGAACTGTCCCAACATTTTCTCTACTCCTTCCACTGTTAACTTAACAGTCATAACACTTTCCTTCTGCCATCTATCGATTAGTTCACCTCCAAAAGAACTAATAGTTTGAATAATAGTTGTTCATCACTTAACAACCCGGAAAATCATATGGCCTGTCCTTTAACCACATTCCTAAATGTGTAGCCTGGGTGCATGCTGGTCCTTTGCATTAGGGTATTTTTTCTACATCCCTTTCTATGAAGTTCAGACAAATAAAGGAAGGCATCCATTGCAGCTGCAACACATTCAAATTTATTATTTCATTAAGCGCTTTCATCTACAAAATATTTGGACTTCATCAGAATAACAAATGAATCAAAGAGCCAGCTAAAATACCATTAAAAAGTGCCACATGACTACCCCATAATTAAATCTATTAACTTCTTAAAGGTCCCCCCTCTCTCTAAAACATAGACAAACAACCAGTTAAACTGCCAAAGTACAAAAAATCCTAAAACCACACTGTTGTATATAAATATATAATAAAAACTAAATCTGATGTAGTTGACATTACTAAAAAAATTAATATGCTAATTGACAAACCAATTAAATTGCAAACATGGATTTTAATTTTAAGTAACTCGCTATTGAAATAGTATCATTAAGCCCTGGTTTATTCCCAGCATTACATCTTAACTGCATTTGAGTTCCTGATATTCTAAATATAGGTCATTTGGTCTGCCTCTTGATCCCTGATTCATACTATCAGTGGCTATAAATTAAACAAAATGGGTTGGAAAACTTGTAATATGCTTGTAAAAGGCATTGTGCTGATCCTTTTTACCTCTGTCGTACCCATGCTGGTACAGCCTGTTCTCTAACAGTTTTGCCAATGTAAAAACCATTATGTTGTTGGCAATTTGAGACATAGACCACTCCCTTACTGTCGCAATTATATTTCCGTTTTAATTTTATAGTACCAAAACCATCAATAACAGCTCCTGTTCCCTCCAAAATTTTCTTACAATGAGAGCAGTGACCGCATTTACTCAAATTTCCTTCTGTTACTTCTTGAACTGTTCTTTCCATCATCATCTTAAAATACACATCTTTCTGATAAACTATAACCTGTTTTTCTCCTACTTTATCAAGAATTTCCTGGTCACCACCAAATATAACCCAATTCTTGAAAATAATATCTTTGATAGCCCCAAAGTGTAAACTAAATGGAAGAATCAGAGCTTTGTTATAATTAATTTCTTTTTGCTGGTCAATGAATTTCACTACTGCATGATTCTGTCCCGTTCCCAGAAGTGGTGTGTAAATCCCTTCTGAACTCTTTCTCTCAACTTCCAAAACAAATATCTGAGAAAAAGTCATTAGGATAAGCTCTTTTTAAAAACATGTTCCACAGCTTCCTGCATTCATCCCCCAAACAAACATCTTGACTCACCATCTGGGCCAATCTCACACATTGGCCCTTAACTAGTGCCATCTTTTAGTGAGGGGGATGGCAACTATCAAAATGCTTAAGAGAATTAGAGTAGGTGGATTTTTATACAATGTTGTTCATACCTCTGGGCTTCTCTGTTCTTCTTGATGTTTACATCATGAAAATTAGCACATTCAGTGTCCACTACCATAGTAAATGTCAAGAATTCAGTAGAACTGTTGATAAACTGAAAACTTTGATCTAATTTTTCTCTAGAATCACACAAAAAAATTATGGTGTCATCAATAAAACGTTTATATAAGGACCATGATTTTTTTTTTAAATTAGAAGTAAAAATCAAATTGGTTTCCCAAAAGGCCATCACAATATTTGCGAATACCAGGGAGCATGCAGTGCCCATGGCCACCCCATTCTTTTACTTAAATAACTGCCCTTCAAAACTGATAAAACTGTTTTCCAATACAAGCTCCATTAGACTACTAATTGTAAGGCTTTTATTGTGTCCTAAGCTAGTATGTAAAGATAAAAACTGAAAGAACCAATCTATCCCAGTGTCATGAGGAATTATGGAGAACAAATATCTAACATCAATCATAACAAATATAACATCTTCACAATACAGACTTTCGGACACATTAGCTAAAAAATCCCAAGAATCTTTTAACAAATAAGGATAGTTGTCAAACACCCCTTTAGTCTGTTAGTCTATACAGTTTGCTATAAAATAAAGTTTCTGAGGCCTTTGCAACTACAATAGGCCTCAAACTGGGGAGGGGGTCACCTAGATTCTTGTGAATCTTTGGGATTCTGAATATTGTGGTCATTCTTGAATATTGAACTTTCATGAACTCATACTCCCCCACAGTGATTTGCTCATTTAAAAACAGGTCTTCTAAAGCCAAATCAATTTTATGTAATGCAATATTCATCTTGTCTCTAGAGATTTCCTCATATGCCTCTGTGAACAAAATTGTGAACATCCTATTAATGTAATTATTTGTACTCATAACAACAAGCACCCCTCCCTTATCTGGCTTCAAAAGCTTCCATTCATCTTTATTCAAATTCATAGGGCTTTGGGGGTCATGAGCTGTTAATTTTCTAATTTCCCCTTCACACAGTCTCTCAAAAATATTGATAATAGGATGTAAAGGGGGAGTGTATGTGCTTGGTCTCCTAGCACTGTTAACTCCCCATGTTGAACTATTGCTTTCAAACAAAAAATTAAAATTGAGCTTCCTAGTATAAGATTTAAGGTGGACTAAGACTTGATTAATCTTTGTTTTTTTTTTTGTGTGCGGACCAAAGTAAGACCCTTTTGAAATAGATTTGCCCAAGCTTCCGTGACTTCAACATGACTATCGTTGTACATTTTAAAATCTTTTAATGTATTTAAAATGATACTACATGCTGGTATTAGGGACTCTACCAATTGCTGCCCCTCCATGCACCTCTCCCTCTCCCCCTGTGGGGATGGGTCCAGGAGGCATAGCTGAAATTGTAACCGAATCTGAGATTTGTGTGAGTCTCCCCTCTCTGGTTCATCAATCTCTCAGATCTCCTCGGGGGGTTGAACTAAAGGGACTGATTCACTTTGAAACTGTTCATCTTCATCTTTATTTGTCCTTCTCCATTACCATTATGCTCATTTAAATAATTATTTTCAACTGAACCACTGTGATATGAGGAACTGGGTATTTAGAATATCAGGAACTCATATGGCAGCTAAGATGCAATGCTGGGAATAAACCAGGGCTTAAGGATACTATTTATATAGAGAGTTACTTAAAATTAAAATTCATGTCTGCAATTTAATTGGTTTGTCAATTAGTGTATTAGTTTTTTAGTAATGTTGACTACATCAGATTTAGTTTTTATTATATATTTATATACAACAGTGTGGTTTTAGGATTTTTTGTACTTTTCTAGTTTAACTGGTTGTTTGTCTATGTTTTAGAGAGAGGGGGACCTTTAAGAAGTTAATAGCTCTAATTGTAGGGTAGTCATGTGATACTATTTTAATGGTATTTTAGCTGGCTCTTTGATTCATTTGTTATTCTGATGAAGTCCAAATATTTTGCTGATGAAAGCGCTTAATAAAATAATAAATTTGAGTGTGTTGCAATTGCCCTGGATGCCTTCCTTTATTTTTCTTGGTTTGATTTGTGTTTAATCATTTTGGGGCTTTCTTTGAAGGTCACTAACAACCACACCACTTGTCCTTTTAACCAGTTTAACATCTATAAAAGTGATTTCATCCTTGGAAAATTCCATAGTGAATTTAAGAAAACTAGTAGTAGTAGAATGTAAATAATCCAAAAACTCATATAGCCTATTAGAGGTACCCGTCCATAGGAGACATATATCATTCATAAATCACTTGTAGTACTTGATAGGCTGACTAAAGTCAGGATTATTAAGGACAAAAGTTGTCTCCCAATACGCCATCACTATGTTCACATAAGAGTTGGCACAGGACATGCCCAAAGCCACTCCAGAGCCTTGTAAATAATACATGCCTTTAAACATGAATAAATTGTTTTCCAATATTAATTCCATAAATAATACAATAAGAAAAAGAGCACTAAGAGAATATGTACTGTTGGCATTAAGATGCAGCCTAACAAACTCCAAACCTATGTCGTTAGGAATAGTTATAAAAAGTGAACATACATCTAATGTCACAAAAAATAATCATCAAACTTACCAACCACATCTATATAAACAAATATAGACTCCAAGAAATCTTTCATGTCTTTCAGTACAGTAGTAGAGGCAGCTAACAGCAGTTTTGGCTGCAGTTCAACATAAATAGGCACCCCCTCCCTGAGACAATCGGTCTGAGTGGTGGGTCATATAAATGCTTATGTATTTTGGATAATCCTTGAATGACCTGTATGGTAGGAATACTCATACAATCCAAATGTTAAATTGCAGCTGAAACTGCTATTAGCTGCCTAATGCCTAGATGTATGTTCACTTTTCAAAACTATTCCTAATGTCATAGGCTTGGATTTTGTTAGGTTGTATCTTAATGCTAACGGTACATATTCTGCTACTACTTTTTCTCTTATTGAATTGTTTATGGAGTTAATGTTGGAGAACAATGTATTCATGTTTAAAGGCATGTATTATTTACAAGGCTCTGGAGTGGCTATGGGCACGTCCTGTGCCAACTCTTATGCGAACATAGTGATGACATATTGAGAGACAACTTTTGTCCTTAATAATCCTGACTTTAGTTAGCATATCACCCACTACAAGTGATTTGTGAATGATATATGTCTCTTATGGATGGGTACCTCTGATAGGCTGTATGAGTTTTTGGATTATTTACATTGTACTACTAGTTTTCTTAAATTCACTATGGAGTTTTCCAAGGACGAAATCACTTTTTTTAGACATTAAGTTTGTTAAAAGGACAGATGGTTTGGTTGTTTGTGACCTACATAGAAAGGAGTGTAGAAAAAAATATGCTACTGCAAAGGACCAGTATGCACATGAGCTACCTATTTAAGAATGTGGTTAAAGGACAGGCCATGTGATTTTCCAGATTGAGAAGTGAAGAACAACTATTTTCTCAAACCATGAGTTTTTTTAGGGATGAACTAATTGATAAAAGGTATAAGGAATTGACAATTCTGGTAAGTTAACAGTAGAAGGAGTGGTTAGGGGAAACAAAACATGCAGTTAAGCTTTGTAACCTATCAGGAATTACCTATGAAAACTCCTAGAACCCAAATGAGGCTTTAAAAAGACACTCTCATTAAGACCATGGCCTTTGTCAGACTGCAAGGTAACGATCCAATGCATTTTTACCTGCTCTGTCTTATTCCTGACATCACTGAAACATCACAAACATTTTACAAAGCATTGTATGAAACATAATACTGTTGCATTTAGGGTGGTTAGGCACACACAGAATAGCAGTTCTAGATTATAATTTATATGTTACTTTTACATCAGATGTCTCTCATATTTGTGATATTGTGATTTGTTATGTGAAGGAATTGGAATATCTTGACAGTGGATGATAAGATAAGAGGCATTGTTGGGACAGTTATCTTTTACTTTTAAGAATAAAAAGAATCTGAAACATATGTTATGATGAAACATCAACCAAAAAGGTGACCTCACAGAGGCTAGGCACTTTTAGCTGTAGGAACTGTACAATTTGCACTTATGTTGAAAATGGGAATACTTTTCTACATCCTCACTCTGGTAGGTTGTTTAGTTTTACTTTATATGCTGACTGCTCAAGTATGGATCTGGTGTATCTTGCTAGATGCAGGAGATATCCAGCATTTTATGTTGGGAAGGCAAACTGCTGTCTCAGAAATCGAATATGTCAAGATGTCAGTGAGATCTGTAGGGGAACAACTACAAATGCACTATCTAAGCATATTAGCAGCACCAGTATAGATAATGCCTCTGCCTTTCAGGTCATACATTTAGTGAGTTGTAATAGACTTTTGAGTGATGTCAGGAATAAGACAGAGCAGGTAGAAATGCATAGGATCGTTACCTTGCAGTATGACAAAGGCCATGGTCTTAATAAGTGTGTTTCATTAAAGCCTCATTTGGATTTTAAGAGTTTGTATAGGTAATTCCTGATAGGTAAAACACCTTAAGTGCATGGTTAAATCAGTTCTGTGTAGCAGTTACTTAATGATCTGATGAAGCATCTGTTTGCAGATGTGAAAGAGATTACCTTGTTTTATATGCATTTTTCTTTCTTTTTATATGGTGTTTTAAGATTGGATTAAATAATTTTTAATCTGCACAATGAGGCCATGTTCCTGTCTGCTTCTTTTGTGTTTTTATGATTTGTTTTGAAGTGGAGGACTGGTTAACTCAAGAAAGTAACTTTTTTTCTCTGGATTTTTTCTTGTTCTTCCCAATAGTGCTTTCCTAAAGTAGAAGAGAATTTTCTAGAGACCCATTTCATTACATACCTTCTGAAAGTATATTTCAGTAAGCAGTAGAAATAACAGTCTTAATTTATCAAAATACTTTGTAAATGGATGTAGACCTCTGAATCCATCAACATGTTGTTGTAGCACGATACCCATATTTTAATGATTGTCTATTTAAAATGTAGACCGTGGGGTATTGTTCAGCCAGCGTTTTGATGGAAAACAGGATGAAACAGAACCTATCAATTTATTCAGCAAACAGAGTTCTATTTCTTTGCTTTGTCCAAGTTTGATTTAATTTAAAATAGTAGTATAAATCTTGGCCTCTGTGCTTCTGTGATTGAAGGGACATTTACTTACTTAAGTCACCTCAGGATGGTTGATTGATATTTGTGCAAAGTGTTGGAGCAGGCTTAAACATTGTGTAAAAGTGTAGGCACCACAGCATGTATTTGAAAATGTTACATTTTTAAATTCCCAGAGGGTTTGAAACACTTTTTTCAATGGATACTTCATAAGCAAAAAAAAAACTGCTTTGTACATTATGTATATTTAAACAGTCTTTGAAGTTTCATTTATGAAATAATTGTTTTTATAGAGAAATTGAATGTGGAAATGGAAGCACAGCAGACAGTCAGATCCCAGAGTGATGAGAAAATTGGATAGAATAAAAAATGTGGTGTGAATCATGTGAATCTGCATATCATTCAGGAGCATGAGTTGCACTAAAGAGGACTAGGCAGTATCTATGGGTGCCTAAACTGTGGTTGCAGGTGTGACCTTTACTGCTTCATGTGACTTGAAATAAATAACCTGTTTCAAATACCACTCAGAATGCCTGATGAACACATAATTCTTTAATCAATGGTAGCTGCATCTTCACACCAGATTTGTGTGTGCCAGAAATGTGACATATATTGTGCTTAGTTCTGCAAAGAGCATTTTTTAAATGAACAATGCCATTGTGGGAAGATGAAAACTGCCATCATTCTGAAAGTTAAATCGGAAAATTATGCTTAAGTTATTTCTGTAAATACTGTATAAAACTGTGAAATGCTTTGTACAACTTTCAAAATATTGTGAAAAAGCAACATTGAAGTTTAAGTTGCTGAACTTCAAAACCTTGTGAAAAGATTCTGTAACAAACTGAATGTGAACTTAGTAGATATCAGAATTCCCCACACTTTCAAATTGTTACAGTATATTGTTTTTGATATAGTAATAGTAAACTGTATCTTGTACTTCACTTTGGTGTTGATAGCTGCAACTACCTTTGTGTGAAAAGCTAAGGAAAGAATATTAAGAAGTAGAGTTATTTCTCACTTTAGACTTTCCTAATTTTCATGGAGAAAGGCAATATTTTTGCATCTGACTGTTTAATTAAAAACAGTCCACTACAATAGATACAGTTCTGGAAACTGTACCAAATGAAATCATAATTATATTTAAAACAGAATTTATCATTGCCCCCTATGCACCTTATGTTATACAATATTTGCAGTCCCTATGTTTCTGAGTAACAGTAGCTTTCAGGAAACTCATACTCCCTGAACGGATGTATTACTTGGAAGTTGTTAGGTTGCTGTCTGTTTGGCTGAAGTAATATGCTGTTGGAGTCACAAAGTAAATAGGTATTGAAAACCTATGAGAATTCACAAATGACATCACTGTGAGGTTGCTGGATTAGAGAGACACGTGGAGAAGAAAGGAGGCATAGCAAAATAGAATTGATATTTTGTAGCCCAAAGAAAAATATCAATTAAATTTCATTAGGTATACTGTAACTCAGAAAAACATGATAGATAAAGGTCTGCTGAGCGATGACTCATAGCCCTTAAACATGATTACTGATGGAGTACAAATGGTATGAATCAGTTTTACAAGTAATTCAGCAGGTGCTGTCTCAATTTACAGATCTACATATTT
Source organism: Protopterus annectens (assembly GCF_019279795.1). Classification (NCBI taxonomy): domain Eukaryota; kingdom Metazoa; phylum Chordata; order Ceratodontiformes; family Protopteridae; genus Protopterus; species Protopterus annectens. Next base: position 418,327,458 of record NC_056729.1, read on the forward strand.
GTAACTCAAAAGTGCATTTAATTAATTTGTCTGGATAGTAAGTAGCTCAACATTTGTTCTTGGCAAAGCTGTATTATTGCTTCATTCTTTCTGGAAAAATCAAAGAATAAATTTGCACTGAATATAATATAAATAAGCTTGAAGAATTATTGATAACATTCCATGATTACTGAATATCTCATAGCATATCATATATTTGCTTCAGTCGTTATAAGACTTTCATCGATGTAAAGCATATTTCATATCTGTAGTAGTAGTGCAAAGCATACTAGGAAAATTTCAGTGCTTAATAGAACGGATGCAGACTGCTTTAGTTACATAGCAAAATAAGAGGCGACAATGATTAATCAGAAAAATAAAATAGAAGATGTATTATATAATAGAGGAGATGATCTGATTAACCAATATAGAAAGTAAAAAGGATACATTCAGAAGAGTATCTTCTACAAAGTCTGTTTTGATGTGTTAAAATACACAATCTTATTTATAAAATTAATTTTAAACTAATGTGCACTAACTACGTTTTTTTTATAGAGCGTGCCTATAATTCCACCAAAACATTATTAATTAAAGATCTTCTGGACCATTTTTTATTGTAATATAAGATTTTTTTTCCAGATGTGGCTAAAATAGAGACATGCAATGTTATGTAACACAAAAAAGATAGCTAATGTTTGTGTCAGTCTTTTATCTTTTGGAATGATATGCTAGTTTAGTAAAATGAGTGTTAAAATCTATAAAGGAAATCTTGGCAAACCTTGTTAAAAGGGCTTAACATAATTTGCATATTAAATCCCAGAATGCATCAAGAACATCTCCACAAGTGTCAAAGTCTTCGTAATACAGGGAAGGAGGTGTCAGAGTTTCCTTTTTTAGCTTTGCACTGTGGCAGTATTATATCCTATGAAAATCTACTAAGGCCTGATTATTGCTAATTGAAAAGTTTACTGAATAGTCTATTAAGTATGTTTTTGACAGATTTGACAATTTTTATATTCTTTCTGGAGACTATCTTGTAGAAATTAGTCTTTGGTGATGAATTTGATAGTTTTCCTTACTTCTCATGACATCATGATATGTTTTTAATAAAACTGACACTTTTGGAGAAGAGATGATTGAAGTATAGTTATGTTATTATGACATAATGTTCATTTCTAGTTTTATTTTATGTAAATTTTTCTCTAAAAACTTTGTTGTCATTTTAGTTAGGGATTATTAATGGTATAACTAAATTTCAATATTTTAATAAATAGTAAGGTGATATCATGAAAACACTTCTTGTATATTTTCTTGTTCATCAAAATTGTGTTTTCCTAAAGCAGAGGAGGATTTTCGAGAATACCATTTTAATGTGTACCTTCTGCAAATATTTCAGCAAATAGCAGAAATGACAGTTTTGATTTATCAAAATGTAATGTAAAGTGTGCAGACCACTGGATCCATCAAGGTGTTGTTGCAGCATGATATCCAAATTTGTTTGATTGTCTATCATAAAATGTAGACATTTATCATCTCTTGGGGTACTGTACAGCCAGCTTGATGATGTAAAACTAGATGAAACAGACCCAATCAATTTTTTTCAGCAAACAGAGTTATATTTCTTTGCTTTGTCCAAGTTTGATAGCACTTTCACTAGTAGTATAAATCTTTGACTTTGTGCTTCTGTGATTGCAGGGAAGTTTACTTTAATCATCTCAGGATGGTTCATTGATCTTTGCACAAAATGATAGGCACCACAGCATGTGTCTGAAAAATGTTACATTTTTAAATTCCCAGAGGGTTTCAAACACTTTTTTCAATGGATACTTACTAAGCAAAAACATGCCTTGTGTGTTATGTATATTTAAACATAACATTAGTTAATTAGCTTGGAAAAGTAGTATTTGAAGCTTCACTTACCGCTCCATAATTACCGCCCCATAAGCTTAACAAGCCTGGTCTGCAAAGCTATGGAGAGGATCATAATGGAACTCATAAACAAAGACATAGGGGACTTGCAGACATTGGACCTGACCCAGTTTGGCTTTGTCAAGGGCAGATCATGCCTTTTGAACTTGGTCGACTTCTTCGAAACAGTCACCAAGGCCATTGATGAGGGAAAGGTAGTCCATACAGCCTACCTTGACCTTGCAAAAGATTTCGACACAATACCCCACTCGGGTATTATAGAGAAACTTACCAGCTTAAATGTAAACCCATATGTCACAAGATGGGTTGCAAACTGGCTAAAGGACAGAACCCACAGGGTTAGAGTTGCTGGCGCCATGTCAGACTCCAAGCCGGTCACAAGTGGTGTCCCACAGGGCTCAGTCCTTGGTCCCCTGTTGTTCGGCATCTACTTCTCAGAAGTACAGGCAAACATAGGAGGACTATGGCTGACAAAGTTTGCAGATGACTGCAAACTGGGTGCCATAGTGGAAAGTACATCCGACACAGATATCCTTCAGAGGGGTCTCACGGAAACTGATAGCTGGTGCCAGAGCCATGGCCTGAAGTTAAATGCCAAAAAATGTATAGTCATACCCTTCGGGAAAAACAAGGTAACCCCAAGCTACCATATAGGTGGCAATCCATTAAGCACAGAAGAGGTTATCAGGGACCTGGGGACCCAGGTTGACAGTGGCCTTTCTTTTGACACTCACATTGCTAAAGTGGTTAGAAAGACCTTCTACATTGCCTACCTGATCATGAAGGGATTCACATCCAGATCAAGTGAGGTCATTGTTCCCCTGTACTCTTCACTTATCAGACCAATGATCGAGTACAATGCCCCATTCGGGATGTATCTCACCCGACACCTGCAGCAATTGGAGAGACCCCAAAAGTTCCTCACCAAAAGGATAAAGGGACTCCAAAATCTGTCATATGCTGCCAGACTAAAGAAACTCCAGCTCTATTCAGTCGCATACCGCCTGCTCAGAGGTGACCTGTGCCTGACATACAAGGCCATGTCCAACCCGGAATTAATGGACATGCTCCACCTCAAAAAATCCAAATCTACCAGATCCACTAGAGCAAGCGACTTAAACCTTAGCACGGATATAAATAGGACATGCTGGAGGGATAGATTTGTCACCCAGAGACTCCCTATGCTGTGGAATAAAATTCTGGTCCATGTGAGGCAGAGCACCTCGCTGGCTCTGTTCAAGAGAAATCTTGACCGGTGGATGGGAGATCGTAGGTTTACCCCGGGAATCATCTCTGTGTCACTGCTGGACAGAGGCACAACAAACTAATGGGCACAGTATTTTTTAACATAAGGGGTGGCGTAAGCCACAAAACTTTGGGCTAGGCTTATAAATGCCTTAGGGCAGATAGCCTAGTATAAACCTATGAACCTATGAACTTGTGAAAGACTTGTTTTTTATGAATAAATGGATGGAAGGTACCAGATCCAATGAGATATGAGAAAATTGGATAGAATAAAATATGGTGTGACTCGTGAATCTACATACTTTTAAAGAGTATTAGATGACAGAATAGTGCAGTTGCACAAAGGAGAAAGAGGCAGTAAATCTGTCTGCCTGAACTGTGTTTGCAGATTTGCCTTTTAGTGTTTCTTGCGACCTGAAATGAATAACATGTTTCCGATATCACTCACAATGACTGAGAAATACATTATTTACTCAGTTTTGTCTGCATTATTACACCAGATTTCAGTTTGACATTATATCACTATGTGTACTTAACATGCGATGTATAATATGCTTACATCCTGCAAAGGGCATTTTTGAAATGAACAGTGCCATTGTGGCAAATAATTAAAACTGCCATCATTCCGAAAATGAAAGTATAAAATTAAGTTCAAATTATTTCTGCAAATATTGCATAAAACTGTGGAATGCTTTGTACAACATTTAAAATATGGTAAAAAAGAAAACTGAAGTTTAAGTTACTGAAATTGAAAACCTTGAGAAAAGATTCTGTGGCAATCTGAATGTGAACTGAGTAGAGCCAATAATTCCCCCTCACATATGAAAATATTACTGTACATTGCTTTTGATACAGAAAAAATATCCTGCATTTCACTTTGGTGATTTTACCTGCAATTACCTCTGTGCAAAAAGCAAAAGAAGGAATATCAAAAATTAGAGTTATTTCTCACTTTATTCTTTGTCAGCCTTTCCTAATTTTCAGGGAGAAAGACAATATTTCTGCATTTTTTAGTGTGTGATGAAAAAAAGCTGCCTACAATAGATGTAGTTCTGAAAACTGCACCGAATGAAATCAGAATGATCTTTAAAACAGAATTTATCATTGTCTCCTGTGCACCTTTTGTTGTACAATAACTTGCAGAACCCATGTTTCTGAGTAAGAGTAGCTTTCAGGAAACTCATAGTCCCTGAAAATATATATTGCTTGGAAGTTGTCGGGTTGCTGTTTGTTTGACTGAGGTAATATACTGTTGGCGTTACAAAGTAAATAGGTATTGAAAACCTGTGAGAATTCACAAATGACATCACAGTGAGGTTGCTGGATTAGCGAGAGACGTGGAGAAGAAAGGAGGCACAGCAAAATAGAATTGATATTTTGTAGCCCAAAGAGAAATATCAATTACATTTCATTAGGTATACTGTAACTCACAAAAACATGATAGATATAGGTTTGTTGAGAGATGACTCATGGCCCTTAAACATGATTATTGATGGAGTTCAAATGGTATGGATCAGTTTTAGGAGTAAATAAGCAGGTACTGTCCAAGTTTACAGATCGAGATATTTTTAATTCAAAAGTCGTCTAATTAATTTCCCTAAATGGTAAGTAGCTCAAAGTCCATTCCTGGCAAAGTTGAATCCTTGCTTCAGACTTTATGGAAAAAGGCAAAAAAAATTTGCACTAACTATAGTATAGATGTGCTCATAGAATTATTCATAACATTCCATGATTTCTGAATATCTTATAACATATCATATATTTGGAGGCAAAAACAAGGAGGCGGTAGACACGGCAGTTTAATGAAGTAAGAGCGCTTTCACGTTGCTTCCACAGTTTCTTCAGATACAATAAAATAACATCTCAAAATACTTGTATTTAAGTCTCCATAAACCAATAAAAATTCTAGGAGTAGTCACATGACATATAAAACAATCAGCCGACTCTTCAGTTATACTGATCACCTGACATAAACTCCAGCTTGCAAAATCCCAAATAGCACATTCATCATAAAAAAGCAAATACAAAACATTCAGCTTATAATGCAAAACTGAAAAGCTGGTAAAATTAACATATTAAGTACCTAAATAAAATATACATGCATATTTATATATAACAAACAGTTCTCGTACTATCAAAGGCATAATCATATTAATAGTACTCAGACACCCCTGATGGAAGTCTTAAGAACTAGCAAATAAACACACACAAAGCTGCTCAATAACCCCTTCAAGATGTAAACATAAGGCTTGTATCACTGTGTCATTTCTGTTTAAATTTCTACAACCTTTCCATATAAAAAACAAGAAAGTTTGTAAAAAATACATCCCCAGTATTCCGCGGTGGTATAGTGGTAGCGTTGTTACCTCACAGCAAGAGGTTCTCCCGTTCAATTCTCGGCTTGGCTTGGGAGTGCCTTCTGTGTGGAGTCTGCATGTCCTCCCCGCTGTTGGGTAGCGTTCGAAAGACATGCATGCGTAAATGGGCGTTCCTTCATTGAAGGTTGGGCGTCGAGCTGGCACCTCGGCGTTTCGTAAAAATCTACTGCCAATCATTAGTGGACTGGAGTTCCGCTTTGGCGACCCCTTACCGGGAAAAAGCCGAAAGACAAACAACTTATATTCTCACCCCCATATCTTCCACTTAACACAACTTATGACTAATCAGCAAATATGTCTATTTCAAATGAGTCTGACTCTGCAAACACATGCCATTTCAAAATCAAGTTAAACAGTCCGTGCAAGTAAATCTAATCAACAACAGTCTTGTGTATATAAAGAACAGCAACATAAGTAAAAAATACTTATATGGACACCCCATGGTTTTACTAAGCACATCTTGTCATAAATCAACAAGTGTATCTATTGTAAATGAATCTGCATTCTAATGCCTTTTCAAAGTCAGCTATTACAGTTTGTGCATACAGATCTGGAAGACATGGATCAGCTCACTGAGCATAGGCTAATAGTTAAACCTTCCTGTTATCCAACATGCTCACTGCACATGAAAAAAGTTCTATTCTAATTTTTACTCACCAAAAGCTCCACTTTTATGCATAAGTTCCTACAAACCAATTGCTGAATGAGTGTAAGCTTCCTTAGGTACAAAACTACCTGGGTTGTAAACAGCATTCCAAAGCAGAGTCTCTCTGTGAATTAATTACAGGATAGATAGTGTATCTAGTGCCCTCTAGTGGTCAATGACAAATATGGATCAATCTCAATGAGCTAACTGGCACTGGGAAAAAAAATCAACTTTCCATAGATCTGATGCAGACTGTTTAGTTAAATAGCAGAATAAGAGTTGACTATGAATAATCAGAAAAACAAGATAGAGGAAGCATTGCATAATAGAGGTGATGATCTGCTTAACTAACATACAAAGTAAAAAAGATACTATCAGAAGACTATCTTCTAAAAAGTATTTTCTTGCACTTCAAAAAACAATCTTATTTATATTTATAAAGTTAATGTTAAGCTATTGTGCAGTAGCTAAGGGTTTTTTTATAGAGAGTGCCTATGAATTCTCCTTAGCATTATGAATTAAACATTTTGTGTACCATTTTTGTGTATTATGAGATTTTTTTTTTGGAAACATGGGTATAATATAGAAATACAGTGTTATGTAATGTGAAAAACCTATTGTGTCATTCTTATCTTTTAGAATTATATGATAGTTTAGTAAAATGAGTGTTATAGGGTTACCACCTGTCCCACTTTGCGAGGGACAGTCCCTCTTTGGGCAGTTGTGTCCTGCAAACAAATTGAAAAAATGGCAAATGTCCTGAGATTTTAGGACAAAAATATTTCCTATATTTTATGTAATAGTTGCATAAAACAATTATTCTGTTTCTGAAACACCTAAATGTTATAAGAAACAGAATAAGCAACTAAAATGCTACAAGAATAAGTGTTTGTTTAGGCAAAAAAGTGAAGTTCTGTCCCTTGTACTGGCCGTGGGTATGTTTTGCCTTGCAAAATCTGATGTTTGTACAAAAAATGTCCCACTTTGGGCATTTGAAAAGGTGGCAACCCTAGAGTGTTAAAAATTACAAATGAAAAAGTGTGGCAAACCTTGTTGAAAAGACTTGACATGATTATTTGCATATTCAGTCCCAGAATACATCAGGAAAGTCTCCACAATGTGTCAAAATCTTTGTAATACAGGGAAGGATGAGCCCCAGTTTGTTTTTTTTAGCTTTGTGCAGTGGCAGTATCATAGTCTATGAAGGTCTACTGAGGCACGATTTTTCCTAACTGAAAACTTTAAAGTCAGGATTATTAAGGATAAAAGTTGTCTCGCCATCACTATGTTCACATAATAGTTGGCACAGGACATGCCCAAAGCCACTCTAGAGCCTTGTAAATAATACATGCCTTTAAACATGAATAAATTGTTCTCCAATATTAATTCCATAAACAATATAATAAGAAAAAGAGTTCTAAGAGAATATGTACTGTTGGCATTAAGATACAACCTAACAAACTCCAAACCTATGCCGTTAGGAATAGTTATAAAAAGTGAAAAGGAAAACCTACCACCAAAATAAACAGGCAGAAACTCTCCTTATATATTGGGTTCATAGGTTAGTACTAAGCTAACTGCCCTTGCGAGCTATTTTAAGCCTATCTAGTTATCCCTTGTGAGACTCAAACCCTGCACCTTGTGTTTGTAAGGCAAACACCTTAACCACTAGGCCACCCTCCCAACCCCTTCGCAACTATAAACAACTTCGCAACCTTGTTAAAAAATATATCATTAGAGAAACTATATTAAACTCCAATCCAACCAATCAAACAACCCCAAACATTTCTGGAACTCAATTAATTCTCTTCTCAAACCAGGTACCAAAAATAACCCCCGCCCTGACTCAGGCAAATCATACTTTGAAATAGCCTCCCTATTCAACTCCCTCTTTACCACTTCCATTGCATAACTGACCAACACCTTTCCTAACAACAACCCATCCTCCCAACCCATCCAATCTTCCATACCCTCTACACAACCCTCTGCCTCTAATCGTGCCTTAATATTTGAATTTAAACCCATCACTACCTCCCTCATAAAAAGATTACTCTCTAAATTAAAATCATGCTCCAATCCCTTGACTATATTCCATCTTCCTTCCTAAAAATAGCGGCAGACAGTATTGCTCTTCCCATCAGCATTTTTGCCTCCCTTATGGAGAAGTAGGATAAAGGCAGCATGCCATAGTTTGGGCACATAACATTCCTGCAGGGATCTATTGATTAAGCATCTATAATTTCTGCCCTATAGCTATCCTCTCCCCAATCTCTAAAATCCTAGAGAAATGCATCCACCTACAGCTTATGCCATTCCTTGCCAAGCATCAACTAATTACTCCAACCCAACATGGTTTCTGACCTGGCCATAGTACTATCACCGCCCTGCTCTCATTCATAGACACAGTAAATCTGGCCCGTGACTCTGGTAAAATTGTCTCTACAGTTCTACTTGATCTGTCCAAAGCATTCAATACCATTTCCCACACCCACCTCTTAAACCACCTTTCTTGCTTCCATCTCTCCAAGAATTCCTTATCCTGGTTCTCAAGCTACCCTTCTAGCAGGTTTCAGGCTGTGAAATGGGGAAATGCACCTCTTCCTTCCTTCCAACCCCCATTGGGGTACCTCAGGGATCTATACTTGGTCCAATGCTGTGCAACAGCTTTATTAATGACTTCCACAAAGCTATACCCAATACCAAAACTGTACAATATGCAGACAATTCAACTTTAATCTGTTGCGCCCCCACCCTCCCTGAGCTACAAATAATAACCCAAACTGCCTTCTCCTCCACCAAACAATAGATGCTCCAAAGCCACCTCTCACTAAATGCCAAGTCCAAAATTCTGTTATTCTCTCCATCAAAAGTCTCCCATCTTGATAAAAAGTCTTTCCAAATTAATAGCCACAACAATGCTGCCTTAGAGGTTGTTCCTTTCACTAAACTTCTTGGGGTATCAATTGATGAACACCTAAAATTCGACACTCACATCCAGCAAAACATTAAGAAAACTCATGTTAAACTTGGTATGCTATACAGAAACATCCACTTCCTTTCCCCTCTCACCAGACAAACCCTTGCCACTACCTATCTCCTCCCCTCACTCTTATATGGTGCTCCTCTCCTATCAAACCTATCTGCCTCACTCTCCTCCAAACTGGAAGTCTGTTATAATAAGATTTCTAAATTTGCCACCAAAGCCAAATTCTCCTCCCATCATTGTACTGCCCTTCATTTGTTAAACTGGCTTGAACTCCCCAGCCATCTAGCTTATCCCCAAATTACTACAGCCCATTGACTAATTTTTCATCCTACTAAGTGCCCAGCCCTAACCAATATCCTCCAACCATATACCCCTCCAAGATCTCTACGATCAACCCACCAAAACCTAATCACTGTCCGTAAACCCATTCGTCCTACTGGACAGTTTCTGCTGTCCTTTTCTTTAGCTAAAAAATGGAATTCTTTGCCATCCTCTCTAAGGACTTGTGAAAGCTTTGAAACCTTTAAAACTCTCCTACACTCCTACCTTTCTTCCAGCTGGAAATGCAGCTGTTCTCTCCCCACACAGCCTCAGGCTTTTCCCTCCCCATAAGCTTTTCTCTACCTCTGAGCTTAAACCTAACCTGATGTAATTGTAAAAGGTAAACTCACCTGTACAGCCCACAATAACCCCTACCACCCTCTGTTCTCTTTCTCTTCTCATTCTTTTCCCCCTCATCTCAGTTTCCCCTGCCTCTCTACCTTTCAGATACCTTATAATCAGGGAACTTATTCCTGTTCTTTAGCTTAAAATAAAGTCTGCACTATAGTTTCCCTGTACCTACTCTATATATTACCTTCCTAAATACTTTGACACCATGAAACCAAATAATTTTTGTTGTTCTCTGACACAAAATTATATTTCAATTGTGTTTCTCTTTACTTTGATTGTAACTGTGAACACACTGTGTAACACAAACATATTTGATTGTATTTATTTACCTCATTTAATTTTGATTTTAACTGTGAATAACACTATGTAATGTGGAGCTTTTCTCCCCGGATCTCCACTGAAAATGGGCTCCCTGAGCCCAGTGGACCTCCCTGGTCATCAAACTGAAATAAATACATAAAATAAATAAATAAATCTAATGTTACAAAAACAATCATCAAACTTACCAACACCATCTATATAAACAAATATAGACTCCAAGAAATCTTTCATGTCTTTCAGTACAGTAGTAGAGGCAGCTAATAGCAGTTTTGGCTGCAATTCAATACAAATAGGCACCCCCTCCCTGAGACAATCGGTCTGAGTGGTGGGTCATATAAATGCTTATGTATTATGGATAATCCTTGAATGACCTGTATGGTAGGAATACTCATACAATCCAAATGTTAAATTGCAGCTGAAACTGCTATTAGCTGCCTAATGCCTAGATGTATGTTCACTTTTCACAACTATTCCATATGTCATAGGCTTGGATTTTGTTAGGTTGTATCTTAATGCTAACGGTACATATTCTGCTACTACTTTTTCTCTTATTGAATTGTTTATGGAGTTAATGTTGGAGAACAATGTATTCATGTTTAAAGGCATGTATTATTTACAAGGCTCTGTAGTGGCTATGGGCACGTCCTGTGCCAACTCTTATGCGAACATAGTGATGACATATTGGGAGACACCTTTTGCCCTTAATAATCCTGACTTTAGTTAGCATATCAACCACTACAAGTGATTTGTGAATGATATATGTCTCCTATGGATGGGTACCTCTGATAGGCTGTATGAATTTTTGGATTATTTACATTGTACTACTAGTTTTCTTAAATTCAGTATGGAGTTTTCCAAGGATGAAATCACTTTTTTTAGACATTAAATTTGTTAAAAGTACAGATGTTTGGTTGTTAGTGACCATCATAGAAAGGCGTGTAGAAAAAATATGCTACTTCAAAGGACCAGTATGCACATGTGCTACATATTTAAGAATGTGGTTAAAGGACAGACCATGTGATTTTCCAGACTGATAAGTGAAGAACAACTATTTTCTCAAACCATGAGTTTTTTAGGGATGAACTAATTGATAAAAGGTATAAATAATTGACAATTCTGGTAAGCTAACAGTAGAAGGAGTGGTTGGGGAAACAAAGGCCGTCTCTATTTTACAAAGCATCGTATGAAACATAATACTGTTGCATCTAGGGTGGTTAGGCACACACAGAATAACAGTTCTAGATTATGTGTTACTTTTACATCAGATGTCTCTAATATTTGTAATATTGTGATTTGTTATGTGAAGGAATTGGAATATCTTGACAGTGGATGACAAGATAAGAGAAATTTTTGGGACGGTTATCTTTTACTTTTAAGAATAAAAAGAATCTGTAACATATGTTATGTTATGATGAGACATCAACCAAAAAGGTGACCTCACAGAGGCTAGGCACTTTTAACTGTAGGAACTATACAGTTTGCACTTATGTTGAAAATGGGAATACTTTTCTACATCCTCACTCTGGTAGGATGTTTAGTTTAGAAAGGCTATTTATTTATGCTGACTGCTCAAGTATGGATCTGGTGTATATTTCTAGATGCAGGAGATATCCTGCATTTTATGTTGGGAAGGCCAACTGCTCTCTCATTAAAAGAATACGTCAACATGTCAGCAAGATCTGTAGGGGAACAACTACAAATGCACTATCTAAACAAATTAGCAGTACCAGTATAGATAATGTCTTTGCCTTTCAGGTCATACATTTAATGAGTTTTAATAGACTTTTGGGTGATGTCAGGAATAAGACAGAGCAGGTAGAAATGCATAGGATCGTTACCTTGCAGTCTGACAAAGGCCATGGTCTTAATGAGTGTGTCTCTTTAAAGCCTCATTTGGATTTTAAGAGTTTGCATAGGTAATTCCTGATAGGTAAAACACCTTAAGTGCATGGTTAAATCAGTTCTGTGTAGCAGTTACATAATGATCTGATGAAGCATCTGTTTGTAGATGTGAAAGAGCTTACCTTGTTTTATATGCATTTTTCTTTTTTATATGGTGTTTTAAGATTGGATTAAATAATTTTTAATCTGCACAATGAGGCCATGTTTCTGTCCGTTTCTTTTGCTGTTTTTATGATTTGTTTTGAAGTGGAGGACTGGTTAACTCGAGACAGAACCTTTTTTTCTCTTTGGATTTTTTCTTGTTCTTCCCAATAGTGCTTTCCTAAAGTAGAAGAGGATTTTCAAGAGACCCATTTCATTAAATACCTTCTGAAAGTATATTTCAGTAAGCAGTAGAAATGACAGTCTTAATTTATCAAAATACTTTGTAAATGGATGTAGACCTCTGGATCCATCAACATGTTGTTATAGCACGATATCCATATTTTAATGATTGTCTATTTAAAATGTAGACTGTGGGGTATTGTTCAGCCAGCGTTTTGATGGAAAACAGGATGAAACAGAACCTATCAATTTATTCAGCAAACAGAGTTCTATTTCTTTTCTTTGTCCAAGTTTGATTTAATTTAAAATAGTAGTATAAATCTTGGCCTTTGTGGTTCTGTGATTGAAGGGACGTTTACTTACTTAAGTCACCTCAGGATGGTTGATTGATATTTCTGCAAAGTGATGGAGCAGGCTGAAACATTGTGTAAAAGTGTAGGCACCACAGCATGTGTTTGAAAATGTTACATTTTTAAATTTCCAGAGGGTTTAAAACACTTTTTTCAATGGATACTTCCTAAGCAAAAAAACCTGCTTTGTGCATTATGTATATTTAAACATTGCATTAGTTAATTAGCTTGGAAATGTAGTCTTTGATGTTTCATTTATGAAATAATTGTTTTTATACAGAAATTGAATGTGGAAATGGAAGCACAGCAGACAGTCCGATCCCAGAGTGATGAGAAAATTGGATAGAATAAAAAATGTGGTGTGAATCATGTGAATCTGCATATCTTTAAGGAGCATGAGTTGCACTAAAGAGGACTAGGCAGTATCTATGCCTGCCTAAACTGTGGTTGCAGGTGCGACCTTTACTGTTTCATGTGACTTGAAATTAATAACCTATTTCCAATACCACTCAGAATGACTGATGAACACATTATTCTTTAATCAATGGTGGCTGCATCTTCACACCAATTTTCAGTTTGATACTATATCACTGTGTGTGCCAGAAGTGTGACATATATTGGGCTTATGTGCTGCAAAGGGCATTTTTGAAATGAACAATGCCATTGTGGGAGGATGAAAACTGCCATCATTCTGAAAGTTAAATCAGAAAATTATGCTTAAGTTATTTCTGTAAATACTGTATAAAACTGTGAAATGCTTTGTACAACTTTCAAAATATTGTGTAAAAGCAACATTGAAGTTTACTGAACTTCAAAACCTTTTGAAAAGAGTCTGTAACAAACTGAATGTAAACTTAGTAGATACCAGAATTCCCCACACTTTTAAATTGTTACAGTATATTGTTTTTGATATAGCAATAGTAAACTATATCTTGTACTTCACTTTGGTGTTGATAGCTGCAACTACCTTTGTGTGAAAAGCTAAGGAAAGAATATTAAGAAGTAGAGTTATTTCTTACTTTATTCTATGTCAGACTTTCCAAATTTTCATGGAGAAAGGCAATATTTTTGCATCTGACTGTGTAATTAAAAAAGCCCACTACAATAGATGCAGTTCTGGAAACTGCACCAAATGAAATCAGAATTATATTTCAAACAGAATTTATCATTGCCCCCTATGCACCTTATGTTATACAATATTTGCAGACCTCATGTTTCTGAGTAACAGCAGCTTTCAGGAAACTCATACTTCCTGAAAGGATATATTACTTGGAAGTCGTTGGGTTGCTGTCTGTTTGGCTGAGGTAATATGCTGTTGGAGTCACAAAGTAAATAGGTATTGAAAATCTAAGAATTCACTAATGACATCACTGTGAGGTTGCTGAATTAGAGAGACACGTGGAGAAGAAAGGAGGCATAGCAAAATAGAATTGATATTTTGTAGCCCAAAGAAAAATATCAATTAAATTTCATTAGGTATACTGTAACTCAGAAAAACATGATAGACAAAGGTTTGCTGAGAGATGACTCATAGCCCTTAAACATGATTACTGATGGAGTACAAATGGTATGAATCAGTTTTACGAGTAATTCAGCAGGTGCTGTCCCAATTTACAGATCTACATATTTGTAACTCAAAAGTGCATTTAATTAATTTTTCTGGATAGTAAGTAGCTCAACATTTGTTCTTGGCAAAGCTGTATTATTGCTTCATTCTTTCTGGAAAAATCAAAGAATAAATTTGCACTGAATATAATATAAATAAGTTTGAAGAATTATCGATAACATTCCATAATTACTGAATATCTCATAGCATATCATATATTTGCTTCAGTCATTATAAGACTTTCATCGATGAAAAGCATATTTCATATCTGTAGTAGTAGTGCAAAGCATACTAGGAAAATTTCAATGCTTAATAGAACGGATGCAGACTGCTTTAGTTACATAGCAAAATAAGAGGCGACAATGATTAAGCAGAAAAATAAAATAGAAGATGTATTATATAATAGAGGAGATGATCTGATTAACCAATATAGAAAGTAAAAAGGATACATTCAGAAGAGTATCTTCTACAAAGTCTGTTTTGATGTGTTAAAATACACAATCTTATTTATAAAATTAATTTTAAACTAATGTGCACTAACTACGTTTTTTTTATAGAGCGTGCCTATAATTCCACCAAAACATTATTAATTAAAGATCTTCTGGACCATTTTTTATTGTAATATAAGATTTTTTTTTCCAGATGTGGCTAAAATAGAGACATGCAATGTTATGTAACACAAAAAAGATAGCTAATGTTTGTGTCAGTCTTTTATCTTTTGGAGTGATATGCTAGTTTAGTAAAATGAGTGTTAAAATCTATAAAGGAAATCTTGGCAAACCTTGTTAAAAGGGCTTAACATAATTTGTATATTAAATCCCAGAATGCATCAAGAACATCTCCACAAGTGTCAAAGTCTTCAGAATACAGGGAAGGAGGAGTCAGAGTTTCCTTTTTTAGCTTTGCACAGTGGCAGTATTATATCTTATGAAAATCTACTAAGGCCTGATTATTGCTAATTGAAAAGTTTACTGAATAGTCTATTAAGTATGTTTTTGACAGATTTGACAATTTTTATATTCTCTCTGGAGACTATCTTGTAAAAATTAGTCTTTGGTGATGAATTTGATAGTTTTTCTTACTTCTCATGACATCATGATATGTTTTAATAAAACTGACACTTTTTGGTGAAGAGATGATTGAAGTATAGTTATGTTATTATCACATAATGTTCATTTCTATTTTTATTTTATGTAAATATTTATCTAAAAACTTTGTTGTCATTTTAGTTAGGGATTAGTAAAGATATAACTGACAAATTTCAATATTTTAATAATGTTAGGTGAGATCATGAAAACACTTTTTGTATATTTTCTTGTTCATCACAATTGCGTTTTCCTAAAGTAGAGGAGGATTTTCGAGAATACCATTTTAATGTGTACCTTCTGCAAATATTTCAGCAAATAGCAGAAATCACAGTTTTGATTTATCAAAATGTAATGTAAAGTGTGCAGACCACTGGGTCTATCAAGGTGTTGTTGCAGTATGATATCCATATTTGATTGATTGTCTGTCATAAAATGTAGACATTTATCATCTCTTGGGGTACTGTACAGCCAGCTTGATGATGTAAAACTAGATGAAACAGAACCAATTATTTTTTTTCAGCAAACAGTTATATTTCTTTGCTTTGTCCAATTTGATAGCATTTTCACTAGTAGTATCAATCTTGGCCTTTGTGCTTCTGTGATTGCAGGGAAGTTTACTTACTTTAATCATCTCAGGATGGTTCATTGATCTTTGCACAAAATGATAGGCACCACAGCATGTGTCTGAAAAGTTTTACATTTTTAAATTCCCGGAGGGTTTCAAACACTTTTTCCAATCAAAAACATAGCTTGTGCGTTATGAATATTTAAACACTACATTAGTTAATTAGCTTGGAAATGTAGTCTTTGAAGCTCCACTTGTGAAAGACTTGTTTTTATGAATAAATGGATGGAAGGTGTAAATGGAAGCACAGCACAGAGTCAGATCCAATGAGATATGAGAAAATTGAATAAAATAAAAATATGGTGTGAATCATGTGAATCTGCATACTTCTATTACTTGGAATACTTGAGATGATAGAATAGTGTAGTTGCACAAAAGAGAAAGAGACAGTAAATATGCCTGCCTCAACTGTGTTTGCAGATTTGCCTTTTAGTGTTTCTTGTGACCTGGAATGAATAACATATTTCCAATATCACTCACAATGACTGAGGAACACACTGTTATTTATTCAATTGTATCTGCATCATTATACCAGATTTGAGTCTGACATAATATCACTATGTGTACCTGAAATTGGATGTATAATGTGCTTACATCCTGCAAAGGGCATTTCTGAAATGAAGAGTTCCATTGTATGAAATAGTAAAAACTCCCAACATTCTGAAAATTAAAGTGGAAAATTAAGTTCAAATTATTTCTGCAAATATTGCTAAAAACTGTGAAATGCTTTGTATGACATTGATGATATGGTAAAAAAGAAAATTGAAGTTTAATTTCCTGAAATTCAAAACCTTGAGAAAAGATTCTGTAACAATCTGAATGTGAATTGAATAGAGGCCAGAACTCCCCACACTTTTTAAAATATTACAGTACATTGTTTTTGATATAGAAAAAATATCATGCATTTCACTTTGGTGGTGGTAGCTCCAATTACCTTTGTGCAAAAAGCTAAAGAAGGACTATCAAGAAGTGGAGTTATTTCTCACTTTATTCTCTGTCAGACTTTCCTAATTTTCACGGAAAAAGGGAATATTTTTGCTTCTTATTGTGTGATTAAAAACAACCCCCTGTAATATATGCATTTCTGAAAACTGCACCAAATGAAATCAGAATGATCTTTAAAACAGAATTTATCATTACCTCTATGCACCTTATATTGTACAATAATTTACAAACCTCATGTTGCTGAGCAAAAGTACCCTTTAGGAAACTCATAGTCCCTGAAAAGATATATTGCTTGGAAGTTGTCGAGTTGCTTGTCTGTTTGACTTAGGTAATATGCAGTTGGAGTCACAAAGTAAATAGGTATTAAAAACCTATGTGAATTTGCAAATGACAACACTGTGAGGTTGCTGGATTAGCAATAGATGTGGAGAAGACAGGAGGCATAGCAAAATAGAATTGATATTTATTAGCCCGAAAAAAATGTCACTTAAATTTCATTAGGTATACTGCAACCTGTTAAAACATGATAGATAAAGGTGTGCTGAGAGATGACTCAACGTCCTGAAGCATGATTACTGATAGAGTATAAATGGTATGAATCCGTTTTGGGAGTAATTAAGCAGGCACTGTCCAAGTTTACAGATCTAGAAATTTTTAAATCAAAAGTCATCCAATTAATTTTTCTGAATGGTTAAGTAGCTCAATGTCCTTTCTTGGCAAAGTTGAATCATTGCTTTAGACTTTATGGAAAAAGGCAAAGAAAAAAATTGCACTAACTATAATATAAATGTGCTCATAGAATTATTGATAATATTCCATGATTACTGAATATCTTATACTTATCATATATTTGCTTCAGTCATTATAAGACTTTCAAGGATGGAAGGCATACTTTATACTTGTAGTAGTACAAAGCATACTGGGGAAAATTCAATGTTCCACAGAACTGGTGCAGATTGCTTTAGTTATATAGTAAAATAGAGTTGACAATGAATAATCAGAAAACCAAGATAGTAGATGCGTTATATAATAGAGGAAATGATCTGCTTAACTAACATCATCTTCTTTCCGCTTTTCCCATTAGGGGTCGCCACAGCAGAGCATCGGTTTCCATTTCTTCCTGTCCTCTGAATCTTGCTCTGTCACACCAACCACCTGCATGTCCTCTCTCACTACATCCATAAACCTTATCTTAGGCCTTCCTCTTTTCCTGTTACCTGGTAGCTTCATCCTTAGCATCTTTTTCCCAATATACTCAGCATCCTTCCTCAGCACATGTCCAAACCAACATAATCTTGCCTCTCTGGCTTTGTCTCAAAACCTTCCATCCTGGGCTGACCCTCTAATATACTTATTGCTAATCCTGTCCATCCTCATCACACTCAGTGCAAATCTTAACATCTTTAACTCTGCCATATCCAGGTCTAATCCTGCCTTTTTGTCAATGCCACTGTCTCCACCCATATAACATAGCTGGTCTCACTACCCTCTTGCAGATCTTCCCTTTCACTCTTACTGGTACTCATCTGTCACAAATCACTTCTGACACTCTTCTCCACCCACCCCATCCTACCTGTACTCTCTTCTTCACCTCTCTTCCACACTCACCATTAATCTGAACTATTGATCCCAAGTATTTAAACTCATCCATCTTCATCACTTCTACTCCTTGCATCCTCACCATTCCTCTATCCTCCCTCTCATTCACACACATATATTCTGCCTTAGTCCTGCTGACCTTCATTCCTCTTCTCTCTAGAGCATATCTCCATCTCTCCAGGGTCTCCTCCACCTGTTCCCTACTCTCATTACAGATCACAATGTTGTCTGCAAACATCATAGTTCACAGGGACTCCTGTCTGATCTTATCTGTCAACCTGTCCATCACCATTGCAAATAAGAAAGGGCTCAGAGCTGATCCTCTAACATACAGTGGAAAAAGGCTACTATCAGAAGAGTACCTCCTAAATAGTCTTTTCTTGTGCTTCAAAAAACAATCTTATTTATAAAGTTAATTTTAAGCTATTGTGCAGTAGCTATGTATTTTTATAGAGAGTGCCTATGAATTGTCCTTAACATTATTAAGTAGGATTTTCTGGACCATTTTTTGTATTATAAATTTTTTTGCAAACATGGGTAAAATATAGAATTGTAGTGTTATGTAACTTAAAAAACCTAAATCTAATGCTTGTGTCATTCTTATCTTTTATACTGATATGCTAGTTAAGTCAAAATTAGTGTTAAAAATTACAAAAGAAAAAGCGTGGCAAACTTTGTTGAAAAGACTTGACATAATTTACATATTGAATCCCAGAATGCATCATGGAACTCTCCACAAGCTGTCAACGTCTTTGTAATACAGGGAAGGATGAGGCCCAATTTGCTTTTTTTAGCTTGACCCAGTGGCAGTATCATAGCCTGTGAAGAATCACTGATACATGATTATTTCAAATTGAAAACTTTACCCAATTCATCATTAAGTCTGCATATTGAGAAACTAGTCAATTTTCTGGAAACTGGCTGTATTGTAAAAATTAGGCATTTGAGACAAATTTTGCATTTTTTCCTTATTTTATATGATATCACGGTCTGATTTTTTTATGTAAGCTGACACTTGAGGTTGGATTTTTCCTTAATTTATATGATATCATGGTCTGTTTTTTTTTTATGTAAGCTGACACTTGTGGTTGGATTTTTCCTTATTTTTTTATGATATCATGGTCTGTTTTTTACATAAGCTGACACTTGTGGTTGGATTTTTCCTTATTTTTTTATGATATTATGGTCTGTTTTTTACATAAGCTGACACTTCTGGTTGGAGAAGAGAATACTAAAGTATACTTATTTTATTATCAGGTAATGTTCATTTGTCATTTTTTATATGTAAATATTTCTGTAAAAGTTGTTTTTGGTATTGTAGTTATGCAGTAATAAAGGTATAAGTGATACATTTCAACATTTTAATAATAGTTGTAAGGTGAAATCATTAAAATAGTTCTTGGATATTTCTTGTTCATCTCAATAGAATTTTTCTAAAGTAGAGGAGGATGTTTTTAGAGTACTACTTGAATGCACACCTTCTGAAAATATATTTTAGTGAGCAGTAGAAATGATGGTTTTAATTTATCAAAATGCTTTTGTAAACGGTGGCAGACCGCTGGATTATATATAGCACAACATCCATATTTTAATGATTGGCGATTTGAAAATGTAGATTGTGGTCATCTGTAGGGGTATTGTTCAGCCAGCTCGGTGATGGAAAACAAAATGAAAGAGACCCTATCAATTTATTCAGCAAACAGAGTTCTATTTCTTTGCTTTGTCCAAGTTTGATAGCAATTAAAATAGTATTATAAATCTTGGCCTTTGTGCTTCTGTGATTGAAGGGGAAGTTTACTTACTTAAGTCACCTCAGGGTGGTTCATTGATATTTCTGCAAAGTGGTGGAACAGGCTTAAACATTGTCTACAAGTGAAGGCACCACAGCATGTGTTTGAAAATGTTACATTTTTAAATTCCCAGAGGGTTTCAAACATTTTTTTTCAGTGGATACTACTTAACCAAAACAACTGCTTTGTGCAATATGTATATTTAAACATTACATTAGTTAATTAGCTTGGAAATGTAGTCTTTGTAGCTTCACTTGTAAAAGACTTGTTTTTATGAAGAAATGGACTGAAGGTATAAATGGAAGCACAGTAGAGAGTCAGATCCAATGAGATATGAGAAAATTGGACAGAATAAAATATGGTGTGACTCGTGAAGCTACATACTTTTTAAGAGTATGGGATGATAGAATAGTGTAGTTGCGCAAAAGAGAAAGAGGCAGTAAATCTGTCTGGCTGAACTGTGTTTGCAGATTTGTCTTTTAGTGTTTCTTGCAACCTGAAATGAATAATATGTTTCCGATATCACTTACAATCACTGAGAAACACATTGTTATTTACTCAGTTTTGTCTGCATCATTACACCAGGTTTCAGTTTAACATTATATCACTATGTGCACCTAAAATGTGATGTATAATGTGCTTACATCCTGCAAAGGGTCTTTTTGAAATGAACAGTGCCATTGTGGCAAATAATTAAAACTGCCATTGTTCTGAAAATTAAAGTGTAAACTTAAGTTCAAATTATTTCTGCAAATATTGCAAAAAAACTGTGGAATGCTTTGTACAACATTTAAATATGGTAAAACAAGAAATTGAAGTTTAAGTTATTGAAATTGAAAACCTTGAGAAAAGATTCTGTGGCAATCTGAATGTGAAGTGAGTAGAGCCAAGAAGTCCCCCTCACATATGAAAATATTACGGTACATTGTTTTTGATATAGAAAAAATATCCTGCATTTCACTTTGGAGGTGGTAGCCACAGTTACTTCTGTGCAAAAAAGCAAAAGAAGGAATATTAAAAATTAGAGTTATTTCTCACTTTATTCTTTGTTAGTCTTTCCTAATTTTCAGGGAGAAAGGCAGTATTTTTGCATCTGACTATGTGATAAAAACAGCCACCTACAATAGATGCAGTTCTGGAAACTGCACCAAATTAGAATGAACTTTAAAACAGAATTTATCATTGCCCCTATGCACCTTATGTTGTACAATAATTTGCAGACCTCATGCTTCTGAGTAACAATAACTTGCAGGAAACTCATAGTCCCCAAAAAGATATATTGCTTGGAAGTTGTCGGCTTGCTGTCTGTTTGACTGAGGTAATATGCTTTTGGAGTCACAAAGTAAATAGGTATTGAAAACCTGTGAGAATTCACAAATGACATCACTGTGAAGTTGCTGGATTAGTGACACATGTGGAGAAGAAAGGAGGCACAGCAAAATAGAACTGATATTTTGTAGCCCAAAGAAAAATATCAATTACATTTCATTAGGTATACTGCAACTCGGAAAAACATGATAAATATAGGTTTGCTGAGAGATGACTCATAGCCCTTAAACATGATTACTGATGGAGTACAAATGGTATGAATCAGTTTTTGGAGTACTTCAGCAGGTACTGTCCAAGTTTACAGATCGAGATAGTTTTAATTCAAAAGTCATCTAATTAATTTCCCTAAATGGTAAGTAGCTCAAAGTCCATTCTTGGCAAAGTTGAATCCTTGCTTCAGACTTTATGGAAAAAGGCAAAGAAAAATTTGCACTAACTATAATATAAATAAGCTCATAGAATTATTGATAATATTCCATGATTTCTGAATATCTTATAACATATCATATATTTGGAGGCAAAACCAAGGAGGCGATAGACACGGCAGTTAAAAGATAAGTCAAGTTTCATGAAGTATGAGTGCTTTCACGTTGCTTCCACAGTGCTTCTTTAGATACAATAAAATAACATCTCAAAATACTTGTATTTAAGTCTCCATAAATCAATAAAAGTACTAGGAGTAGTTACATAACATATAAAACAATCAGCTGACGCTTCAGTTATACTGATCACCTGACTTAAACTCCAGCTTGCAAAATCCCAAATAGCACATTCATCATAAAAAAGCAAATACAAAACATTCAGCTTATAATGCAAAACTGAAAAGCTGGTAAAATTAACATATTAAGTACCTAAATAAAATATACATGCATATTTATATATAACAAACAGTTCTTATACTATCAAAGGCATAATCATATTAATAGCACTCAGACACCCCTGATGGAAGTCTTAAGAACTAGCAAATAAACACACACAAAGCTGCTCAATAACAACTTCAAGCTATAAACATAAGGCTTGCATCACTGTGTCATTTCTGCTTAAATTTCTACAACCTCTCCATAAAAAAACAAAGTTTGTAGAAAATAATTATATTCTCACCCCCATGGCTTCCACTTAACACAACTTATGACTAATCAGCAAATATGTCTATTTCAAATGAGTCTGACTCTGCATACACATGCCATTTCAAAATCAAGTTAAACAGTCCGTGCAAGTAAATCTAATCAACAACAGTCTTGTGTATATAAAGAACAGCAAAATAAGTAAAAAACACTTATATGGACACCCCATGGTTTTACTAAGCACATCTTGTCATAAATCAACAAGTTTATCTATTGTAAATGAATCTGCATTCTAATGCCTTTTCAAAGTCAGCTATTACAGTTTGTGCATAGAGATCTGGAAGACATGGATCAGCTCACTGAGCATAGGCTAATAGTTAAACCTTCCTGTTATCCAACATGCTCACTGCACATGAAAAAAGTTCTATTCTAATTTTTACTCACCAAAAGCTCCACTTTTATGCATAAGTTCCTACAAACCAATTGCTGAATGAGTGTAAGCTTCCTTAGGTACAAAACTACCTGGGTTGTAAACAGCATTCAAAAGGAGAGTCTCTCTGTGAATTAATTAAAAGATAGATAGTGTAACTAGTGCCCTCTAGTGGTCAGTGACAAATATGGATCAATCTCAATGAGCTAACTGGCACTGGGAAAAAAATCAACTTTCCATAGATCTGATGCAGACTGTTTAGTTAAATAGCAGAATAAGAGTTGACTATGAATAATCAGAAAAACAAGATAGAGGAAGCATTGCATAATAGAGGTGATGATCTGCTTAACTAACATACAAAGTAAAAAAGATACTATCAGAAGAGTATCTTCTAAAAAGTATTTTCTTGCACTTCAAAAAACAATCTTATTTATATTTATAAAGTTAATGTTAAGCTATTGTGCAGTAGCTAAGGGTTTTTTTTATAGAGAGTGCCTATGAATTCTCCTTAGCATTATGAAGTAAACATTTTCTGTAACATTTTTGTGTATTATGATATTTTTTTTTGGAAACATGGGTAAAATATAGAAATGCAGTATTATGTAATGTGAAAAACCTATCGTGTCATTCTTATATATTATAATTATATGCTAGTTTAGTAAAATGAGTGTTAAAAATTACAAATGAAAAAGCATGGCAAACCTTGTTGAAAAGACTCAACATGATTATTTGCATATTCAGTTCCAGAATATATTAGGAAAGCCTTCACAAGGTGCCAAAGTCTTTGTAATACAGGGGAGGATGAGTCCCAGTTTGTTTTTTTAGCTTTGTGCAGTGGCAGTATCATACTCTATGAAGGTCTACTGAGGCATGATTTTTCCTAATTGAAAACTTTAACCAGTACCCCGTTAAGTCTGTTTTTTTGACAGACTTGACAATATTTTATCATCTCTCTGGAGGCTGGGTGTATTGTAAAAATTAGGCTTCTGAGACAAATTTGGTATTTTTACTTATTTTTTATGAGAGCATGATGTGTTTTTTCATAAGTTGACACTTCTGTTTTGAGAAGAGATGATTGAAGTATACTTGTTTTATTATTACATAATGTTTATTTCTCATTTTATTATATGTAAATATTGGTGTAAAAAGTTGTTTTTTGTTATTCTAGTTATGTGGTAATAAAGATATAACTGATAAATTTCAATGCTTTAATAATGTTGGTAAGGTGAAGTCATTAAAGTACTTCATGGAGATTTTCTTGCTCATCGGAATAGAATTTTTCTAAAGTAGAGTAGGATTTTTTAAGAGACCCATTTCATTACGTACCTTCTGAAAGTATATTTCAGTAAGCAGTAGAAATGACAGTCTTAATTTATCAAAATACTTTGTAGATGGATGTAGACCTCTGGATCCATCAACATGTTGTTGTAGCACAATATCTATATTTTAATGA
The DNA here is from genome assembly GCF_019279795.1 of Protopterus annectens. Taxonomy (NCBI): domain Eukaryota; kingdom Metazoa; phylum Chordata; order Ceratodontiformes; family Protopteridae; genus Protopterus; species Protopterus annectens. The sequence continues at coordinate 418,352,119 of NC_056729.1, forward strand.
TTTTCTATCTAAAATGTAGACTGTGATACTCTGTAGGGGTATTGTTCAGCCAGCCTTTTGATGGAAAACAAGATGAAACAAAACCCATCAATTTATTCAGCAAACTCTATTTCTTTGCTTTGTCCAAGTTTGATAGCATTTAAAGTAGTAGTATAAATCTTGGCCTCTGTGTTTCTGTGATATAAGAGAAGTTTACTTACTTCAGTCACCTCAGGATGGTTCATTGATATTTCTGCAAAGTGATGGAGCAGGCTTAAACATTATGTACAAGTACAGGCACCACAGCATGTGTTTGCAAATGTTGCATTTTTAAGTTCCAAGAGGACTTGAAAGACGTTTTCAAATGGAAACTTCCTAAGCAAGAAACCTGCTTTGCACATTATGTATATTTAAACATTGCATTAGTTAATTAGCTTGGAAATGTAGTCTTCATAGCTCCACTTGTGAAAGACTTTTTTTATGAAGAAATGGATGGGCGGTATAAATGTAAGCACAGCAGAGAGTCAAATCCAATGAGATATGAGAAAATTGGAGAGAATAAAATATGGTGTGACTCGTGAATCTACATACTTTTAAGGAGTATTAGATGATAGAATAGTGTAGTTGCACAAAAGAGAAAGAGGCAGTAAATATGTCAGCCTCAACTGTGTTTGCAGATTTGTCTTTTAGTGTTTCTTCTGATCTGAAATGAATAACATATTTTTGATATCACTCGCAATGACTGAGGAACACATTCTCCTGGATTCAATAAACTCCATGCAAAAATAGCATTATTCTTTCATGGAGTGGTTTGTGTCTGTTTAGCTCAGCAGTGTGCCTTGCATATTCATAAAGGCACGCTGCTGTTCTACCTATATGGACACGAACCATGAACAAGTGTAGGAGGCATGCCCAAGTAGTGCATGGGAAAAACAAGGTAACCCCAAGCTACCATATAGGTGGCAATCCACTAAGCACAGAAGAGGTTATCAGGGACCTGGAGACCCAGGTTGACAGTGGCCTTTCTTTTGACACTCACGTTGCTAAAGTGGTTAGAAAGACCTTCTACATTGCCCACCTGATCATGAAGGGATTCACATCCAGATCTAGTGAGGTCATTGTTCCCCTGTACTCTTCACTTATCAGACCAATGATCGAGTACAATGCCCCATTCGGGATGTATCTCACCCGACATCTGCAGCAATTGGAGAGACCCCAAAAGTTCCTCACCAAAAGGATAAAGGGACTCCAAAATCTGTCATATGCTGCCAGATTGAAGAATCTCCAGCTCTATTCAGTCGCATACCGTCTGCTCAGAGGTGACATGTGCCTGACATACAAGGCCATGTCCAACCCGGAATTAATGGACATGCTCCACCTCAAAAAATCCAAATCCACCAAAACCACTAGAGCAAGTGACTTAAACCTTAGCACGGATATAAATAGGATGTGCTGGAGGGATAGATTTATCACTCAGAGACTCCCTATGCTGTGGAATAAAATCCTGGTTCATGTGAGGCAGAGCACCTCGCTGGCTCTGTTCAAGAGAAATCCTGACCTGTGGATGGGAGATCATAGGTTTACCCTGGGAATCATCTCTGTGTCACTGCTGGACAGAGGCACAACAAACTAATGGGCACAGTATTTTTTCATATAAGGGGTGGCGTAAGCCACAAAAATTTGGGCTAGGCTTATAAATGCCTTAGGGCAGATAGCCTAGTATAAACCTATGAACCTATGAACCTATGCCTCTTAAACTCAGAAAGTGCCGTACGGCACTTACTAATAAGGATCTTGCATAATATTACAGATGTACTCTAATATTATGCCAGTATTTCAGTGTCCGAGGACACTGAAATGAAATAAATTATCATTTTAGTGTCTGTGGACACTGAAATAAACATGGCATCAGGAAAGCAATGCAGGGGGGTGTGACAGGTTCTGTGACACACACCCTGCATTATAAACATGCCGTATGAGACCTCCGCAACCTGCTAAAGCAGAAAGTGTATGCAAATGCACAAATAATGGGGGATAAATCCCTCAAAAGGGACACAGCATACATATTGCCCCACAAACTTAGAAAGTTGATAGAAAACATGTCATGCGTTAGCATGAATTACTGAAGGATCGAGGTCTGAAAGCAAATGTATGCTAATATTCCATGACAGCAGTCTATGTGGACAAAGGCACAAATAATGGGGGGAACAAGCAATAAAATAGGGACACCTCTGAAAAATTGCCCTCACACACCTAGAAAGTTGGTAGAAAACAGGATATGTTTTAGCAGGAGTCCCTGAAGGATAGAAGCCCGAAAGCCGAATGAATGCAATTATTTCCAGATTGCAGTCCTTAATGACTTGTCAGAACACCACAAAACTCACTTACATAACATAATAATATAATAATAATATTAAACACCACAAAACTCACTTATATAACACAATAATATAATAATATTATATTTTTTCTAGGTTAAGGAATGTTTAAGCATAGCTAAGCGAGTGTGAATGTTATGGCCCACCGCTTACCATAGCTTAAACATCCCATAGGAGATAAATACAAATATGTAGGTAAAATTTCCAAGCTGAGATGGTGTATTGGTTAGAGTCCCAGCTTTACATGCAGGTGTTCATGGTTTGAGTATGAAGACAGGCAGCTTATTTTTCCATGAGAAAGTAGTGTTAAAAATATTTTTGCAAACTTAAATTATGTAGCAACTGTTTTTTTGTCAACCAGGGTTGTGTAGCTGGTGTACAATGTAAGTGTGAGCACATATAACATGTGAAACTACCCATGTACACAGAAGTGCCCCACGCCCCACACAGTATAGTCACACCCCTTGCCAATGTAAGGAAAGCACATAGAGGGATGTCATGTAAAGTATATGATATACACTTAAAAAAGGAAACAAATCCCCTTATATATTTTAAAAATTAAAAGTGAGCAATGGTTAGCAATGCTCAGCTATGCTTAGCAAGTGTAACCATTGCTAAGATGTGTTTGCTAAGCAACATGTAGCTCAGCTAAGTGGATTTGTACACAATTAAACACTGCTCAACAACTTCTCTTTTAAGCAGTGTTAAAACTGGCTCAGCAGATTTGCACACTGCTTAGCGGAGCTTAACCTTTTCAAAATGGTCCAATGACGGTAAAGGACAGGAATTTCACACTATTTAAATGAGGCAGGTGGGAATATAGCCATAATCTGTTATAGTCCATCTGTGCAGATACAATGGCTGGCATGGGAGAGGGAGTGTGCTTCCGGGTGCAATGCTGGAGCATTCGGGAGTCCAGGGTCATGGCTGGACTCCTAGTAAAAAAACATGAAGAGAGAGACTGCTGTAGGGCCAGTACCAGGGCTTCCAATACAAAGTGGAGGCCTGGGACCATCTTGCACCTGACCTCACCAGTGCTACTGGCATCCCCCAGACTGTTGAGTAAGTACGGCACCACTATGCTGACCTAAAGTGGAGGAAGAGGGGTCTCTTGGACCAGTGGATCCAAGATGGATGGGCCCAGAATGCTCCAGTAGTGTGTAAGTATCACTATCAATTAGTTTGTAGCAAATACTAGCCTGAGAATGTAATAGACAGATATGCATAATGTGTGTTTTTCTCCCCCAAAGCTGCAGCAGAGAGGACTGTGAACACTGAAGCCCATGGTGACAGACTGCTGAGGCTTTGCCAAAAGGTTGGTGAGTACAAATCTATTTTGGAGTATATAGTCCAAATAGCTAAGAAGGAGTACATTACATATTGCTAGTAGGTATACTCTTACTGTGTGAACTGAATAAATATAAAAGTTTGACTGACTAGTATTGATGTGAAATAAAGACCTTTTACAAAAAACTGTTGTGTTTATTCTGGTAAGTTGTTGTAGACATATATACTGCACTAATCTCTGAACCATGAATAGTAATATGTAAAGTATAAAACTGTGTTCCATACAGCATTGTTTTGTGTTAACCTTTGCTTTCCAGATTGTAGTAATCCAAATGATTAATGCACAGTGCAATAATTATCTGTCATGCATGAATCACAGGATTTCAAGTTCAGACTGTCTAACCAAGAGACTATTAGGCAGAAACCAGGGAAACAAGGAACAGCAGTTCCCAAGTAGCTCATTGTGATGAAACATAGCTTAGTTGTTAATTTTGCACACCCAGACATGGTTCAAATCCAGGGAGTGGTACTAAGATGTGTGCAAATCTACATACAAGGAATCAGGAATAAATGTAAAAACAGTCAGGTAGTGTTAACATAAATTTTCCTCACATGTTTTACAGGAAAAGAAATGTTGCTAGCAGTTGTATGAAGGATATACTAATAAACTATGTACAACTGTTCAATTGTCACACCACATACCTGGAAATGACAACAGGATAGGTACATACAATATGCACTCTTCCTGAATCATACCTCTCGGCTGTACAGGTATTCATTGAATGTTCAGATATTTGTCTTAGAGTTTTGGTCTGTTTACATAAAGTAGTGGTGTCACGGCAAATCAGTGGCAAATCATTATAGACTGAAGTTAGAAAATAATGATAGACATGTAAGTGTCAAAAATCATATCCTTCAGAAAAGCCATGCAAATGCAAAACCTGTTATGCTATCAACCTTCTAAGTTTGTAAGAGCAATATCTAAAAATTGCCCATATTTATGGCCCTTTGTCCCACTCTCATGTATGGCTTTTTCCCAGATTTCATGCTCTAAGAAGTTGAGAGGTATGTTCCCGATACATGTCTCCCAAGTGTCATGCTGTCACGGCTAGTGGTCACTGCTGCAAATAATCCTGGACACAGATAGGAAACAAGTTGACATATGTCAGTAGCACACTCACATAACAGCAGGTCAGTGTACCCCTCCTGTGCCAGTTATGTACCCCTGACATGTACGAGTCCCCTCTAGTCATGTATTCAGAGTTGTCACCATTTGCCACATACCATTCCAGGCTGACAGTTTAATAGGTATGTTTGTGCTACAGAAGCTATGGGCCATAGGTAGTTGTAAAGTGAGGGCAGACCCATAGAACATTGAGAAGTGTTGTTCTGGAAAATAGAAACATAAACATATGTCAGTGTAGTTTTTGTCTCTCCCCCACCCCACTCTGTATCAATACAATAGTTCATATACTATGGGTATGTTTAACTCCAAACCTAATGTTGGGACTTGTGTTATATTATCATTCTTATATTTGATTGTTTGCATGTTAACATACCTTGTTCAAATACCATTGTTGGTGGCCTGTTGCTGTCAATGTTACTGGCATGCTGTTATGATGCATACTGTTGTTCCATTCTTGCATGTGTTCTGTTTGCTATGCAACTGTTCCATATCTGTTTTATGGGGTTAATTGGAACACCCATGCCTGCTGTTATAACTAATCTTGAAATGTATTGTTCATGACTAACCAACATAATTTGTAAAACCTCTACACCATAGCACGTCTGGGAAGGCAGAACCCAGTGGATCTACCTATCTCACCTCATTGGCTATGGCACCGGGCCACAGCACGTCTGGGACCCAACCCAGATCTGCCTCCTCCACTGGTTCTTTACCACCTTCCAGTGGAACCGTCTCGGGGGATGGGGCCCATCCCCCCTGGGAGCAGGCACAGACAGGAGGCTGTCACATGCCGTCAGGTCCGAGGTTTGGTGCGCAGAACACTTAGATCTGAGTTTGGAGATCAGCTGCGCCAGACTGAGGACTGCCTTGCACACCTCGAGGGGCAGGCCACCCCTCCTGTCCAGCCCCCAGCACAGCCACCTTTGGGGCCATGAAGGTGCAATGGTGACTGCCCATGGGTGGGGATCTCAGTCCCACTGTAACCATATGGGGGCCTATGGGCTTCGAATTCCCAACCACCATCCCCGTCAAATGTGTTTACCTCTCTCATGTGTCATATACCTCCCCTGTCTGCTGTCTTGTCTGTCTTGCCTGTCTCCCTACCCAGCCTACCTCCTCAGACATACCTACAATCCTTCCTCAACATCCCACTCTCACCTTAAAAAAAAAGAAAAGGGCATCTGTCCCCCCCAAAAATTGTCGCCCCATGCATAACTGTCCATTTTGCACACGTGTCCACTGGACACATAATCTGGCCCAACTGTCTTGACAACACATTTCTGTTGTCCTCACCCCTCTGTCTAGTGTTTGAGTGTCCAGATTGACCACCAAATTCTGTACAAATGCACAGCTGTTGCTGTATAAGAAGTGGACAGTTATGGACCTTCCCTACACCCATCCTGCACATCCGTAGCTATCTTTCATATTGTTTTTCCCTCTGCATGCCCCTTTTTTCACCACTTTCCTATCACCCCTTTTTTCTTTTCTTTCAAAGAAATTAGAGTGGGTCTAAGTGGGAGTAAGTAGTAGTAAGCGGGAGTAAGCGAGTTTGGTGATGCTAAGTGAAGCCAGCACAGATTAAGCATCTGTACGTTTAACATGTGTTGGCATCGCATAGGGTCATGCAAACTCATGCAAACCCACTTACAACTGCTTAAAACTGCTTTAATCACTCTGTTTCCATCAGCCACTGTTCTGCCTAGCACAAAATAATCAGCACTGCCAAATCTCGAACCCAGGGCCCTTGTACCATAGTCAGAACAATGTACCACTACACCATTTGAGTTGTAAAGAGTGCTGATTCTTTTTCAAACATATCATTCAGTAGAGTCATTCAACAGTAGGGAAAAGATTCTGTAAAATCAGTCAGGTTTTGTATTTATACATACACACACGTGTATATATATATATATATATATATATATATATATATATATATATATATATATATATATATATATATATATATATATTTAGAAAGAGAGAGAGAGAGATGCATATATATGGATAAATATGTACATAATATAAATAGAGATCTATATATATATATATATATATATATATATATATATATATATATATATATATATATATATACTCATAACATGTAGTGGAGTCATACCTCAGAACCATACCTCTCACCCTCTTAGTGCAAGAAATCTGGCCAAAAGCTGTCCAAATGGGGGGACAATGGGCCAAAACTAGGAACATATATTTTAAATATTGCTCTTATATATGTAGAATGTTGCCAGAGTGACAGGGTTTGTTTCAGCAACTGAAAGATGTGAGTTTTGAAACTGAAATGTATGCCATCATTTACTGTCAGAAATCCTCAGATCATCACAGTGATTTACCAGTTATATAAAAATAATGAATCTGTTGAACAGACCAGAAATATGAGCAATAAACCTGGACATTCGGCAACAATCTGGCCAGTCAAGAGGTAGTCTCAGAACCCCTTAGTGCAATGAGTTTGGACCAAGCCTGACAAAGTGGGGGGAGAAAGCCATGAAAATAGGGACATATCTGAAATGCTGTAGTAGATACGCTGACACAGTTGCTGCAGTAACAACCTTCTGTCTGTCCTAACATATATTGACTGAAATAGCATAAATTCAACACTCAATTACATCTTACTAGTTAGTGAATGAAATCCTCACATCATCCCACTGATGTGTCAGAAATACACAAAACTTATGGGGGCCAGGCAACAGTACATCCTACAAATATCTGGACATAACATCACATTAGGGAAACTACATTCAGCTGCTAAGCATGTCACCAAGCACCATCCAAACTGCAGTCAGACTGACACAACACTAAACCAAATCCACTATGGGGAATTATATGTATTGGCAAATATAGTAGGCACTACAGGGATGTAACAGCACTGAAAAACAGACACCATTGTGAAAGTGCATACCCACAACCAATTCCACCACAGTTACCAATGGCGGATTTAGGCATGGGCTCACGGTCGCGCACCACCCCCTTTTTAAAGCTGTTCTCCAAGTTAGAAAAAAAAGAAATGCACTGCTCTGTGCTTTTGTTAACATCAGAAAATGTAATGCCAAAATATATGTGTTCCGATAAGCACCGAACTGCAGAGTTGAATGACATCCTGTTCACGTTACTTGAATCAAGTATTGAAGAAGAACTGCTGTAGTGAGCATGGAACAGTGTTCAGAAACACTGAGGTTTTTTTTTCCCTTAAAGGGGCACTATACCAACTGAAAATGCCTTTTTTGTTCTCGGACTGAAACCTAAACATCAGTACTCACCCTCATATCTCATTGATGTAATGGGCAGTCCCACCCACAGAATCATGTTTCTGCATAACCCTTTGTCCCTTCGATGTTTATATTCCCTATGGAATGAAAAACTTTGGGTTTGTGTTCCAGGCAGTATTATAAATCTATCCTGCTTTCTGTAGATGGACAGAGCATTGAATGTTCCAGTATTATTATTTAAATAATGCACATTTTGACTATTTCTGGCTGAAATAGCTGCCATTTTTGTATTAATTGCATTATTTTTTAAGACATTCTATTGTGTCATAGGCATAACCCAGCCACTGGGGATGCACAAGCCATTGCATTTCTTTGTGCCGGTCCCAAGCCTGGATAAATGGGGAGGGTTGCATCAGGAAGGGCATCCGGCGTAAAACTTTGCCAAAACATTTCATGCAGACACCAAGAAAAATTTTTATACCGGATCGGTCGAGGCCCGGGCTAACAACGACGACCACCAGTACTGTTAGCCTACAGTGTGCTGGCAGAAATTGGGCTACTGTTGGCCGAAGGAGGAGAAGAGGCGGAAGACATGGCTGAAGGCAGGAAGAGAGGAGAAAAGCTAGGACGTTTGAGGGCAACACCAAGGATCAAGTGGTGGAAACTGAAAAAGGGTAATTGTGAGGTGGAGTTCAGGGATGAGTTAAGTCAGGCACTGGGTGGCAGTGAAGAGTTACCAAATAGCTGGGTAACTACAGCAGAGCTAGTAAGGGAGATGGCTAGAAAGGTGCTTGGTATCACATCTGGACAGAGGCAGGATGACAAGGAGACATGGTGGTGGAATGAGGAAGTACAGGAGAGTATACAGAGAAAGAGGTTGGCAAAGAAGAAGTGGGATTGTCAGAGAGATGAAGAAAGTGGACAGGAGTATAAGGAGATGAGGTGCATGGCAAAGAGGGAGGTGGCGAAGGCTAAGGATAAGGCATATGAAGAGTTGTATGAAAGGTTGGACACTAAGGAGGGAGAAAAGGGACTGTACCGATTGGCTAGACAGAAGGACCAAGCTAGGAAAGATGTGCAGCAGGTAAAGGTGATAAAGGATAATGAGGGAAACATGCTCACAAGCGAGGAGAGTGTGTTGAGGAGATGGAAAGAGTACTTTGAGGGGTTGATGAATGAAGAGAATAAGAGGGAGAGAAGGTTGGATGATGTGTGGATAGTGAATCATGAAGTGCAATGGATTAGCAAGGAGGGAGTAAGGATAGCTATGAAGAGAATGAAGAATGGAAAGGCTGTTGGTCCAGATGACATACCTGTGAAAGCATGGAGGTGTTTAGGTGAAATGGCAGTGGAGTTTTTAACTAGATTGTTTAATGAAATCTTGGAAAGTGAGAGGATGCCTGAGGAATGGAGAAAAAGTGTTTTAGTACCGATTTTTAAGAATAAGGGTGATGTGCAGAGCTGTAGTAACTACAGAGGGATTAAATTGATCAGTCACAGCATGAAGTTATGGGAAAGAGTAGTGGAAGCAAGGTTAAGAAGGGACGTGATGATTAGTGATCAGCAGTATGGTTTCATGCCAGGAAAGAGCACTACAGATGCGATCTTTGCTCTGAGAGTGTTGATGGAGAAGTACAGAGAATGTCGGAAGGAGTTGCATTGTGTTTTTGTAGACTTAGAGAAAGCATATGACAGGGTGCCTAGAGAGGAGTTGTGGTATTGTATGAGGAAGTCAGGAGTGTCAGAAAAGTATGTAAGAGTGGTACAGGATATGTACGAGGGTAGTGTGACAGCGGTGAGGTCTGCGGTGGGAGTGACGGATGCGTTTAAGGTGGAGGTGGGGTTACATTAAGGATCAGCTCTGAGCCCTTTCTTATTTGCAATGGTGATGGACAGGTTGACAGAAGAGATCAGACAGGAGTCCCCGTGGACTATGATGTTTGCAGGTGACATTGTGATCTGTAGTGAGAGTAGGGAACAGGTGGAGGAGACCCTGGAGAGATGGAGATATGCTCCAGAGAGAAGAGGAATAAAGGTCAGCAGGACTAAGATGGAATATATGTGTCTGAATGAGAGGGAGGATAGAGGAATTGTGAGGATGCAAGGAGTAGAGGTGGCGAAGGTGGATGAGTTTAAATACTTGGGGTCAATAGTTCAGAGTAACAGTAAGTGTGGAAGAGAGGTGAAGAAGAGAGTACAGGCAGGATGGAGTGGGTGGAGAAGTGTCAGGAGTGCTTTGTGACAGACGAGTACCTGTAAGAGTGAAAGGGAAGGTCTACAAGAGGGTAGTGAGACCAGCTGTGTTATATGGGTTGGAGACAGTGGCACTGACAAAAAGGCAAGAGTTTGAGCTGGATGTGGCAGAATTAAAGATGTTAAGATTTGCACTGGGTGTGACGAGGGTGGACAGGATTAGGAATAAGTATATTAGAGGGTCAGCCCAGGTTGGAAGGTTTGGAGACAAAGCCAGAGAGGCACGATTATGTTGGTTTGGACATGTGCTGAGGAGGGATGCTGATTATATTTGGAAAAAGATGCTAAGGATGAAGCTACCAGGTAACAGGAAAAGAGGAAGGCCTAAGATAAGGTTTATGAATGTGGCGAGAGAGGTCATGCAGGTGGTTGGTGTGACAGAGCATGATGCAGAGGACAGGAAGAAATTGAAACAGGTGATCTGCTGTGATGACCCCTAACGGGAACAGCCAAAAGAAGATGATGATGATGAGATGATGATTGTGTCATAGGCATCTATTTTTTAAAGTTGTATATATTCATTTTATGAACTTTGTCAGTGCAACTCTCACTTAAACATAGCAGTAACGTCTTCTGATTACATAACGGCAAATAAATGTCGGTAGGTAATTGCACAATGCCAGTCTGCAGTATAACGCCTTAATTAGAGATCCTGCCTGGAATATTTTTTTTCCTGCATAGCACAGTGCTTCTTATTGCTATTATTCTCTAAAGCCGTGTTATAAATCCCATTTCCTTGATGGCACAGATTCTCCAAGCAGAGTCAGTAACACATACAGCTAATGTATATGTAATGACTCAGGACTGTTACGTGTGAAAAGGGATTTGTTACTTGAGTTATGGTCTTTGTATTTACTTGCCTGGGAACAATTTATTGTCTTCCTAATTGGCAATGGAAGTGAACAGTTTTAGGACTGTAGTTTCAAAATGCAAGCAGCTGCTCCTTTTGCTTAAGAATTGCAATTAAATGCTATTAGAATTAATTTTACGGCTTTTGGAAAAGTTTATTTTTTTTTACTTTGGATTGGCATCTGAGTGAGTATGCTTGTGTTTTACTGTTAGTGTGGAACTACAGTTGGTGTATCATCTGAATTCAAGCTCTGTAAGGGCTTGATCCACTTTAATTGCTTGCTAGTTCGCCTATGTTCTGGTTAGGATTGTTGTTATGCCATGTGACCATACCTTTCAACTGTCCAGATTTTTGCCTCAAATTTTTATTATGTTCCTCATAAAATTTGTGATTCTCTGGATTTTTATGACAAATCAGTGAGTATTGAATTCAATAAATAATGACAGGATTTTGAGTTTCAGACTTCATATATTTCAGAAATTGCATGTAAGACAAAACCTTTTATTCTAGCAACTTTCAAGTTTATAGAACATATTTAAATTTAATATTTAAAAATTGTCCCTATTTTTGGGGCTTTGTCCAGATTTTTTTGTACTAAGAGGTTGAGAACCAGGCATGTGACATTCTTGCATGTCAAGCCAAGTGGGTGAATTGCTATTTTGTACTGGAAGGGTGTAGCCAGCAGCAGTTTAGTAGACTATTTTGTGGACTATAGCAGAAATACTGACAGTGAAGGCACATTTGTCTTCAGTCTAAAGGTGTACAGAGTTTTATCTCTTAATTTTTTGTCATGGTTTGGTATGCTTGGAAAATCAAAGTCAAGAACGTGAAGGAGTCACCACGAAAAAAAAGCCTCCGTTGGAATGATGTTGTAAAATATTTAATGAAATAAAACACAGTGAATAAGCGCTTTCGCATAGCCAAGCTATGCTTCCTCAGATAATCACATTTCTGGTATAATGGGTGCTCATTTAAATACAATAAAAAACACATTTTGGCGGGAACATTAAAACAATCAAGCAATTAATCTTGTAACCAAGGTTGCAAGTAACACGTTTGCAAAAGTTCAGACACCAACAATCCTCAGAGTACAAAGTGCTCTCACAGTTTAAAAACTCTCACTGTTTTTTAAAAAATGCAAAACGCTCACTGTTTAAAAAAGTTTAAACCATCTACAAACATATATCAGGGAGACGGTATGTTAAACAATTATCGTGCACTTCCTATAAAGCAAACTATGCATGAGCACATCCTAAACTAACCAAATTAAACAGCATTGCTAAAACAACAGTCAAGTTATCTTCCCATTCATTGAACAAGATGTTGCTATACCAATGTAATTAAATTACATTTCTGGTAATATCAGTAGGAGGTTGTTCGTGATAAAGCAGCTAGCGACAGCCAATTCACAATTTTTATTGTATTTAAATGAGCACCCATTGTACCAGAAATGTGATTATCTGAGGAAGCATAGCTTGGCTATGCGAAAGCGCTTATTCACTGTGTTTTATTTCATTAAATATTTTACAACATCATTCCAACGGAGGCTTTTTTTTCGTGGTGACTCCTTCACGTTCTTGACTTTGATTATCTTGTTTATATTGTCGGAAGGAGTCTTTGAGTTCCAGCAAACAGTTTTGATATTTTATTTTATGCTTGGAAAATCTTAGATATGATGAATGGCAGGAACATTGTTAGTCTGTGGATGTCAAAACAGTGATGCTTGTATCAGTTTGTTCGTTATTTCTTATAAATGTATTTTTTCCTCTCTTCTCAAACATGCAGTTTGTACAGTACCGAGTACAGCTGTACAGTGCTGTTATGCTGCACTAGGATACGGTGACAAGTCTTTTTTCCCCCACTGGTAATACTCTTGCAGTTAATGACAGGTCTGTCTAATATAGATGTTCCATTTTTAATGTCTGGATAGTGATGAAACACTACACGCAGTGTACTGTTGGAGCATCAGTAATGTCAAGGATTGTTTTTTTTTTTTTTTTACCTTTCCTCTCCCTCCATGTGGAGTTACCACCTGTCCCTCTTTCTGCAGAGCAGTCCCTGCTTGGGTGCTTGGCTTGCATCTTGTGGGTGGGGCTTAAAATGCCAAATATCCTGAGATTTTGTGATAAAATATATTGGGCATAAGTTGGTACTAGGCTATCTGCCCAAGGGCATTTATAAGCCTAGCCAGAATGTGTCGGCTTTCGCTGCCCCATTGATTAATTAACTGTGCCTCTGTTGAGCAGAGCAATGAAGTAATCCCCGGGGTGTATTTTCTGTTTCCCATCCACTCGTCAAGGTTTCTCTTGAAGAGTGTTAGTGAGGGAGTCTGCCTAATGTAATTAGGGATTTTGCACCAAATCATGGGGAGTCTCTGTGACAGGAATCTGTCCCTCCAGCATGTTCTATTTATTGTTGTGGTTAGGTTTAGCTTACTAGAGCATGTGGCTCGCTGTGACATGAATTTCTTTAGGTGGAGCATATCCATTAATTCTGAGTTGGACATGGCTTTGTAGGTCAGGCAGAGATCACCTCTGAGTAAACGATATGCCACTGAGTACAGCCAGAGTTTTTTCAGTCTGGCTGCATAGGACATATGTTTGAGGCCAGTAATCCTCTTGGTGAGGTAATTTTGTGGTCTTTTCAGCTGTTGGAAGTGTCTTGTGAGGTACATCCCAAATGGGATATTGTACTCTATGATGGGCCTGATAAGTGACGAGTAAAGGGGCACTATAACTTCTCTATTTCTAGATGCAAACCCTTTAGTAATTAGATGGGCTACATAGAAGGATTTCCTAACTACTTTAGCGATATGATTGTCAAAAAAGAGATTACTATCTAGCTGAGTCCCCAGATCTCTTATTACCTCTTCTGTATTAAGGGGGCTGCCACCTATGTAGTAATTCTTGGGTGTTTTGTTTTTCCCAAATGGAATGACTTGAGGCCATGACTTTGACACCAGGTGTCAGTCTCGTTGAGGCACTCTTGGAGGATGTGTGTGTCAGCTGGAGTGTCAATTATGGCTCCCAGTTTGCAGTCATAGGCAAACTTGGTCAGCCATAGTCTTCCTGTGTTTGCCTGTACTTCTGAGAAGTATATGCTGAGCAGTATCTGAAAAACCTTAATATTATTATGAAACAATACAAAAATACTTATATTGTACAAGAGTGAGTTTTTATTTTGGCATAAAGGTCAAGTTCGGGTCTTTATGCTGGCTGTTGCTATAATTTGTCTTGCAAAATCTCACATTTCTGTAAAAAACATATATGGCAGTCCTACCGCCATGTAATTTCCATATACTGTAAAATGGGTATATTAGGAAACAGTTTTATAGTTAAGTCTGTTAAATGTTCTATATATCTAAACTTTGTACATGCTACTTTTTGAATCAATATAAACTTATCACTGTCTCTCTCTTTACTGTGCACTTCTGGGCTAAACCTGAAAATGATACATTTGGATCCACATTTGATCCCGTTTAATTAATGAAACTTAAATAAAATCTACATTAAAATTAGCTTGTTCATTGGACCAGCCCTCCTACCCAATTATCAAATGAATAAATAAATGATGACACATCTCATTTACTATGTTGCCATTGTTTTTAATGGTGTTAACTCCATGGTATGGGATATTGACTTGTACGCAGTTTTTACTGCACAAATCTGAGAGCTAAAAATATTTATTTTATACTATATACCTATTTGAACTTTGCTACAGTATCCCTTCTTGATTACTGCTTTTTTAGTAGGGCATTGAAATTCTCACTGCTTTCACCCTTGATAATGCTGTGGGATGATTTTTCTATCAAAATCACAGGCTGTACTGCGCAAAATATGTCCAGTCACAAATAATCACGCCAAAAATGTAATGCAAAGCTTTCGGGTTATCCACCCTTCATCAGTACATAAAATATATAAAAAAACTTTCATCATTTAAATAGGGAGCCATTTAAGATCACATGTTACATCCAGCCTAACATCATGAACTAACAATTAACTTTTAAAATGACCTCATATTTAACAAAACTATGTTTTTAAAAACTTTAAAAACATATATCACTACTTAAAACATATCACTATATTCTAAGCATATATGCATATATAATATTAATAATACAAATATTTACAGTGAAAAAAATTCATTAAAATAAACATTTTCTCTTTGCCTTTTAATTAATACTGGCTTTAAACTAACTGCATTGTTCAAACCAGGCTTGGCATCTGCCTGAAGTCTAATAATCCACTCGTATTCCTTCAATTCCAATATATTATTCATATCACCTCCCCTATTTCCCATATTAACTGTACTTATACCCCTAAACGTAAACTTATGTGTACTATTATTTTCAGAGATATGCTTACTCAATGCATTTGTTACTACCTTCCTTCTAATCTCAGATTTATGTTCTATTATTCGTTCTCTTAATTTCCTAGTGGTCTTACCCACATAAAATGATGTACATAAAGTACATGTAGCTAGGTATACCACTTGAGTCGTATTACAGTTTACGGGGGTCCTGAAGGTGAACATTTCTTTAGTTACAGGATGCTTAAAGCTATCTGTCTCATCATATATATCACTACAACAACTACAATTATAACATTTTTTTTCAAATTAACAACCGTGGCTCCTGTGCAGAAAAAAAAATGTGGTGAGATATGTCACTACATGTAATGGTAATACTAAATATGTACATAATATAATAGAGAAAAATTGGCTTATTTGAATGGCTATGCCGGAGATTAAAAATATAGTAGGAGAAAAACCACAATTCTCCTATAAAAATTCTGAAACATTGAAGCAAAAATTATGTTACAAGGATTTTAAAGAAGAAAAAGAAAGACTTCAACGGAAAATGGGAACAAAAAATGTTATAATTGTAGTTGTTGTAGTGATATATATAATGAGACAGATAGCTTTGAGCATCCTGTAACTAAAGAAATGTTCACCTTAGGACCCCTGTAATCTGTAATACGACTCAAGTGGTATACCTAGCTACATGTACTTTATGTACATCATTTTATGTGGGTAAGACCACTAGGAAATTAAGAGAACGAATAATAGAACATAAATCTGAGATTAGAAGGAAGGTAGTAACAAATGCATTGAGTAAGCATATCTGAAAATAATAGTACACATAAGTTTAAGTTTAAGGGTATAAGTACAGTTAATATGGGAAATAGTGGAGGTGATATGAATAATATATTGGAATTGAAGGAATATGAGTGGATTATTAGACTTCAGGCGGATGCCAAACCTGGTTTGAACAATGCAGTTAGTTTAAAGCCAGTATTAATTAAAAGGCAAAGAGAAAATGTTTAATTTAATGAATTTTTTCACTGTAAATATTAGTATTATTAATATTATATATGTATATATGTTTAGAATATAGTGACATGTGCTAAGTACTGATATATGATTTTAAAGTATTTAAAAACATAACATTTTGTTAAATATGAGGTCATTTTAAAAGTTAATTGTTAGTTCATGATATTAGGCTGGCTGTAACATGTGATCTTAAATGGCTCCCTATTTAAATGATGAAAGTTTTTTTATATGTTTTATGTACTGATGAAAGATAGATAACCTGGAAGCTTTGCATTAAATTTTTGGCGTGATTATTTGTGGATGAGTTTTCTAACCATTTTGGATGGAAACTATTTTTTCTTTTGCTCTAGCCTCCTAAGACTTATAACCTTACACAACTCTACAAGATTACTTTTAGAAATACTGACCCTTCCGGATTATCTCCATTTCAAGGCAATGCTTCCATGTGCTTTTAAAATGGTCCTTGAAATTTTGTCTGTCTTTACCTTGGGTTCTTCTACTGGACGACTTACAGACATTTGTTAGTCATTTTCAGTTCAAAGTTATTTTTTGTACTGGTCTCTTAACATGGACGGGACAATATATTCGTAAATAGGAACAAGTACCTAGTCATACCTGTGCCTCCTTTCTCCCCTCTTTCAGTTAAATATTAGATCATTGTCATATTAGTTGCATCTTTTCTTAACCAATGCTTTCATATTATATTTAACTTGGTATGATTATTTAAACTTAGTCTTTTGGACTTCTAAACAAAATTATTTAGATGTTTTTGTATTTTTTGAAGACTGCAACATTATCTTACAGTGTTTTTGTAACACTATGGGACTTTCTCTCTGGGCCTTGGCTGAAAATAGGCACCTACCCAGCTGAACATTCCGGGTAATCAAATAAGCACAGCATTATCGCTTTCAGGGAGCAGAGAGTCTCTGACATGTACAGAATGACTGAGTTAAGAAGTTCAAAGGTATGCCTCATAGTCTGATTAGACTTTTTTTTTTTGGGGGGGGGGTGACAAAACATATAAATGCCTAACTCTCTTTTAATGGAATGCAGTTATAAAAAAACATGTTTTAATATGCGTTGTAGCAGCATCTTGAAAATGAAGTGCAGTTCGGCACTGTTCATTAAAGCAAATGCATCTTTCTGCAGACTATTTTTCTAAAATATGTTTTCTTTATTTTTCATCATCTTATCTAGTCTATACTTCTCAGTCATCCACATTTTTGTCACATGTTTTGGTCTGCTCCATGTAAAATGTGTGTGTATATGTTTTATTCTAGCAACTTTCTTAATGTTTATAAGAATCAATACTTAAAAATTGTCCCTGATTTTGTCCCTTTGTCCCAAATTCTTGAGAAAAGAGGTCGATAGATATGAGCCTCTCCAAGCAATTCTGGGGATAAAACTTTTCTTCTGTTATAAAGCATCTTATCTTAGGTTGTAAAAAAAAAGGCAAAATGTTGTAACTCCCCTACCTCTACCTATACTTCTCAACTGTCTAGAATTTTGTAAAATGTCTAGGTTTTTACTTCACGTTACACATGAGTTTAGGGTGAAAAACTATACTGTAGACTTTAGACAGGTCAAGGAAAAAGGCGAAACACGTTTGCCTGAGTCCCTGTTTTCGTTTATGGTGTCAGTGACTGACAGTAGAGCAGTAGTTGTACTGTATGCTGGGTGGAAGCCATGTCAGGTGGATGTTAAGAGCTGTTCTTGTAGGAGATAGTGAGGAGTTGTTTATGAATACATCTTTTGTTAAAGTCACATTTAGTCAAAACTAGACAAAATAGCTCTGCTACAAACAAAATGCAGAATTTTCCAAAATACACAAGGGCTGAAAATAGCACTACAAGTATTTTTTTGGGGGAGGGGGCTGAATTATATAGACTAATTCCACAGATGCACCAACTCAGAGATGGGAACATTTCTTAAAACAAAGCATCACTACTGGCATAGAGACATCACACCATCAGTGATTTCCCACAGAAAAAAATTCAGCCTGAAATAATCCACAACATGTTTGTGACTAAACATGATTCTACCACATGGGCTTTCCACTAAAGGAGACAATATTGCACTTGTTTGCATTTAATCTGAGCCTGTTTTCCGTACACTAGTTATTGGCAAAGGGTAGGGGAATCGGGGCTGTTTGCAGTCATCTGTAAACTTCGTTAACCAGAGCTCCTTGTTTATAGCCTACAGATTAAAAAAAAGTAAATGCCAAAAGAAGGTGTTCAAATACTGAGCACTAGGGACAGGACTGGTTGCCTTCGTGCTTATTGGTAAGACAATTGCCACTGACATTATGAGGGTTCAATGTTTTAGACAGTCTACTATCCATCTTACCATCATCACTAACCCCCCTTTTTCCCCATTTTCTACATGGGGTCAGGGATCATGTTAACTGTCACCATCTCTCTCAATTCTGCCTTCTTCAACACTCATGCCTGACTGTCACAGATCTTCTCTCACACAATCCATCCACCTCTTTGCTGGATGCCCTCATTTCCCCTGACCTTCTTCCTATTCCATCCCAAATCGTCTTCACCAGATTGTCTTCTGCTTTACTTCACATGTGCCTGAACCACTGTAATCTGTTCTTTGATCTTTTCTGCAATTGCTTCTGCTCTTTTGTCCTCATTTCTTCATCTTTATCATCTCTGCTGTAACCTCATCTGAGCCTGCTGCTTTCCCAGACTTAATTTGCCTTAGTGCTATTCTTGCCTCTTCTAAGATGGACACCTCTTCTCTCATTGCAGGCTGTGTCTGGGGCAGTACAGCTTCTATGGGGTTTTCTTCATTCAGAAAGTGCTAAAAGTACTCCTTCCCTCTTCCTTTGATGTCCTGTGAACTGGTGAGCAGGTTTTTGCTGGCATCCCTTATGAAGGGTGTCTATTTTCTTTATCTTTCTGTCTTTGTCTTGCAGCCTGATACAGTGTATTTGTGCCACCTACTGAGTCACTTTTCAGAAGCTGATAGAGTGCCTCTGATGTCCTTTTCTTTGCTATTGCAACTCCTTTCTTAGCTTCTTTGCTAGCCAACCAGTATACCTTCCTAGCCTGGTCAATCTTGTCTATCTTCCACTTTTCCTGAACTGCTTCTTTCTTTCCTTTTATGACTTCCTGGACTTCTGTATTCCACTATCACTTTTCCTTATGAAAAGAGAAAGGCCTCCACTTTGGAATTACTATGCCTGTATGATTCATTTTTGATACCTTTCTCCGCCTTGTTTCTGATAGTCATAGTGAAGTAGGAGTTATGATGTCAGGTAATAGGTATACAAATTTAGCTGTCCATATTTTTGGCTGGATGTATCTGCTTTCTAAGAGCCTTTGTCTGTATTTTTGATGTCTGTAGGATGAAAGGCATGGTGACCTCAGTTTGTTTAGGTATGTTTTCATAAGTTGCTAGTGACATGAAAGGGGATTGGTAATGGGCTAGTATGTAGTAGATTATCTTATTTACATTAACAATGCATAGAGCATTTCTAGTTCATTATTTCACTGTATAAGCCCAGTTATGATGGAGCTTTGGAGGTATATAGATAACCCTCCACCAGCCATGGTGACTTTCAAAGTAAAGAATCTGAATGAGTAGTAGGCATTGAGCTTGGACATGAAGGGTGTGTTTTCAGCACACAGGATAGCATCATATGACTCCTAGCTTATCTGCAAATGTGACACAGTCACTTTAAATCACTTTTATCCCCTGTCAAATAAGGTGAAAAGTTTGAATGTAAAGAAAGTGATATTGGTCTTCTTCTTCTTTCAGCTTTTCCCGGTTAGGGGTCGCCACAGCGGATCATCTGTCTGCTCATGATTGGCAGTGGAGTTTTATGGTGTTGAGTTGCCAGCCCGGCGCCCAACCTTCCACAGATGGCTGTTAAATAAAATTAAGAATTCAATACACAGGAGTTTCAGATTCAAAAGTTTACTAGTGTACACCAGGAGGCAAAAAACCATACAAGTACATAATTTTGTCTGACATGAAACAGGAAGCACACAATTTTATATAGGTTTAACATTCAAGCTATGCCCACCTTACTGACGTGATATGTCACAGGGCATCTACATCACTTTAGCTTACAAGCCTCTATTCTTTTAATCTGCTGATGCAGTATATTTTAAAAAACCTTTCCTCTAGATACAATACGGCCTTGCTATCCAGCTGGTCAGTCATAATGTCTTTCTGTAAAGTTACTTGTTCAAGGTTTCATATCAGTTCGAATACAATAGCAGCTTCAGTCTTTTAATGTATGTCTTTGTTCTCTGTTATACTTTCTCACACAGCTGCGTGCTATCTAAGTAACACATATACAAGGCCAGATCATTCCAACAGGAAAGAGCAGAAGATTTCATTATTTCACACATTTAATTTCCTGACCCAGCAGATAATCACTTATGAAAAGCATAAACATTAAAACTTGCTAAGCTAGCATTCTGTCAGGGTCAGAGATCAGCTTTTGCTTCAAGCCACACTGCAGTTTCAAAACTACTTCACATTTAGACATGAATTAATTTTACTACTATATGATTAATAGAATAAAATGCATTATATACTACTTTGCTTTTAAACTAGCATTTCTCATGTATTCAAATACACATTTTTCTAACATTTTTCCCCCTATTAATACTTTTTATTCTATTTTGAAGTATGCATAGTGTCATTTCATCTCCTAGCCTTTTCCGCTCAGAATTTTCAGCTAGGTGAGTCATTTAATCTATACTTCAGAAAAAGCGTCATCTGAAATCAATCTTTCAATTTCAATATCTTGGTAGAAAGTTTCAGTAACAGATACATCAACAAAATCTTTGATTAATCTTTTCATGCAAGGAATTCCACAGCAAACACATGCTCCTATTAGGAGTATACCCACACAAATGGCAATCAGAATATTCATTAGGATGGAACTCCCCCCCACCAAATAGATTCTGGAAAAAGTCTGTCAGTGGGTTTGGGCCTGGTTCAGTCATGGCTGATACTTGCTGAATTACCTCTAGGTGGTTATTTATCTCATGACGATTGTCAGGAATAAAAGCACAGCATTCTTCTTTGATAAGCGTGCACGTACCACCTCTCGCCACTAGGGTGAAGTCAAGAGCCATCCGATTTTGTAGCACAACAGTTCTCATTGCATTCAGTTCATCAGTCTCCAATTCTAGGGCGGAAAAAGTTGCATTACTCATTACTTCGAGAAGTTTCGACAACTTCCTCAGCTCCCAGATCGATTTGACTGCTCCATAGGCTGGGAATATTCCTGCCCAGGATATAACACTGTCACTCAAGTCCATATGAGTCAATTCGCTTTTGTCTTTTACTGAATTATGGTCTTTCCAACCAGCTTCAATCTTCCCAACTGGATTCACAGGTTTCTTAACTGGACCTTCGGATTTTCGAGCTGTTTCTCTCTTACCCAAAGGTAATTCTGCAGTATGTCTTATTGCCGGAACCAAGTAACCCAAAAAACAACTGCCGGACCAATTCTCAGGTAACCATTTATATGCCTTTTTCCCACAAATAAAATAACAGTTTTCTACTTTAGTACTAATACGCATCAGCCCTGCATGAAACATTTTCTGATCTATAACTGACAATTGTTTAAACAAAACTAGATTTTTTTTGAATGTCACTCATAGTTGTTTTCAATGAGTTTAAATACGAGTCATAATTAATATTACAAAAAGTATTGCCATTACTATTCTTAATATAACATCGGTAAGATATGGTTATATTACAATTGCTCCAGTCCACCTGGAGAGTGTCATTTTTGTAGAAACATACAACTCCTTTTTGTGTGACAGGTAAAAATTAAAGCTATTTTGTCCTGTGATCTCACAGTTCCTGTGTCGAAAAGTAAATTCTCCCAAGTCTCATTTATCCCCAAAGGGACAGCGGACATTATCAGTCCTACATATGCTGTTGGTATAGCTGTACAAACCCAGCAATTTGAAATGTTCATAGTCTCTGCATACACACGTTTCATGGCTAGGTATGTGTTAAAATTTGGATGCCAGTCTATAGACGTTTCATCACGCCTTCCCACTTTCACTTGTGTGGTTGTGTGTATGATAAACCACAGCAAGAAGAAAATTGTCACAATTACAGTTAATAAATGTACACACAACAAAATGATTATGCAACATCTCTGGGGTTGATCTAAACTTCTATTCGCTTTGTTTTTGGCCATCTCGGTCTGGTTGTGTATCAGTCACAAAGTTTTTATCAAGTTGAAAGTTCTTTACCAGTTTACAATGCGTCAAATGAACCCAGGACGTCCTCTCAGCCACTCTAACTGCAGTAGGCGTTGCCAACAGAACCTGGTACGGTCCCTCCCACTTTGGACTCGCCCAATTCTTCCTTTTCGTCACTTTCACCCAAACGTATGTCCCAGGAACCACGACTGCTTCCACCGGTCTGGTCTGTTCCTTATCTGAAAAAGAGTTAAACTGCAAAACAGATTTATTTGTTAACAGTTTCCTCATATAACTAGCTAATGAACTGTCAGCCTCTTGCTCTGCAGGCATGAGAGCTTTCCACTGAGGCACATAATATGCTCTCCCAAAAACCATTTCAAAGGGAGTCAAACCCTTTACATTTGGAACCGTTCTCATACTCAGCAGTGCTGAAGGCAGACAGTATATCCAATTCTTTTGGGTCTCCTCTACTAGCTTCCTAAGTTTATTATTTAAGGTACCATTGTACCTTTCCACCAGTCCTGCTGACTGTGGGTGGTAAGCACAATGGTTCTTCAAGGAGATACCAAAAAATCTCCCAAGCTGGTGAATCGTTTGATTCACAAAATGTGTGTCATTGTCACTATAAATCCTTTCCGGAATGCCAAATCTAGGGATTACTTCTGTTATCAGGGCTTTTGCCACTGTTGCTGCATCCGGGTTTTTGGTTGGAAAAGCTTCTACCCATTTAGAAAACATGTCTACAATAACTAAACAAAACTTTTTCCCTTCACATTTATTCAATTCTATGAAATCCATACAAATAGTATGGAATGGGTATGGTGGTATAGGAAAACTTCCTTGCTTGGTTTTAAATGCCCCTTGTGCGTGATGCTTGTTACAAGTATGACAAGCTGCACAAAATTTTTTTGTGTAATTTGTGTATCCATATGTTTGGAATATTCGATTTACTAACTGTACCATCCCCCCCTGTTGAGACATGGCACTGCCCATGGCTCAACAAAGCTGCATATCTAAATAAATCAGACGGCAATATCGGTTTTCTTTCTTTGGAAATGTACAGTCCATTCTCAAGAATTGCACCTCGTTTTACCCATTTTTGTTTTTCTGCTCTTGTAGTAAGCATCTGCATTGTTTTTAACATGTCTAAATCTAAAATCTCAGAGGGTTGTAATTCCTCATTTAAAAGTAAAGTTTCTGAGTCTGAGGCTGCTTGCTTTGCAGCTGCATCAGCTCATGCATTGCCTTTTGAAATCTTATCCTGCTGTTTTGTATGAGCTACACATTTACAAATAGCTACTTTGGTAGGTAACTGAATAGATTCTAATAACTCCAAAATAAATTGCACATGATTAATAGGTTTTCCACTGGATGTTATCATTCCTCTCTTTTTCCATTGTTGTGCAAATACATGTACTGTAGAAAAAGCATACTGACTATCAGTATATATGTTCACACTTTTATTTTTTGCTAAAGTACATGCCCTTGTCAAAGCTATCAATTCTGCTGCTTGTGTAGATAAGTTGTGTGGTAAGGATTGAGCTTCTAAAATTTCAATGTCTGTAACTACTGCATACCCCACCAGATTCTTCCCTGTAGGACCCCTTCTGCATAAGCCGTCCACGTAATATGTCACCTCGGCATTATCCAAGGGCATATCTGTAAGATCTTGTCTAGGTAAAGCTAACTGTTCAATTTCCTGCAGGCAGCTGTGTGGTGTGCCCTCCGCAGGAGTTGGAAGTAATGTTGATGGATTCAATGTCATACATCGTTCAATTGTCATATGAGGTTGGCTCAGCAGTATAGTCATACATGAAAGATGTCTAGCAGGAGAAAGGTATGCCACTTTCTCTTGCAGTAAAATTATTGCAACTGCATGAGGCACTCTCAATGTGAGAGGGTGGAATAACACCACTGAGGCCGAAGCCTGTACTGCCATTGCGGCTGCAACTACTGCTTGTACACAGTGAGGCAAAGATTGCGCCACTGGGTCTAACTGTGATGAATAGTAGGCTATGGGGCGTTGCTTGTCCCCATGTTGTTGCATCAATACTGACGTCATATATCCTTGCTTACAATCTATGGTCTGAAAGAACCGTTTGTGATAATTTGGAAGTCCTAAAACTAATGAAGAAGCTATTAACTGCTTCAACCTGCAGAAAGCCATTTCTGCTTCAGTTGTCCATTGTAAAATGTCTTGTGCTGCCATTGGTGTCTTATATATCAAGTCAGTCAGTGGAGCAGATTCCAAAGCATAATTTGGTATCCAGCTCCGACAAAAATTAGTTGTACCTAAGAAAGACATAATTTCTTTCTTGGTTGTTGGTTTGGGTGCTTGCAAAATCACTGTTTTTCTTTCCTCATCTAGTATTCTACTTTCGTTGGATATTACATATCCTAGGTATCTAACTTGTTTTCTCCAAAGTTGTAACTTACTTTTGTTTACTTTGTGTCCTTGTGTTGCTAAAAATGTCAATAATGCTACAGTATCCTCCCTGCACTGTTGCTGGGTGGGTGCTGCTAGCAAGATGTCATCTATGTAAAGTAGAATTTGACTACCTCCCGGTGGGGTAAATCCTGCCAGGTTGCTAGCCATTTCTTGTGCAAATATTGTTGGGCTCTCACAATATCCCTGTGGTAGTGGAGTATACGTATACCTCTTAGCCTGAAATGTAAATGCAAACCAATATTGACTATCAGGATGTATAGGTATTGAAAAGAAAGCATTGCTAATATCTACCACTGAGAAATACTTCTGTTGCGGTTCTAAATCATTTAACAAAGTATGTGGGTCTGGCACCGTGGGTGCTCTAGGTATCACTGCATTGTTTACAGCTTGTAAATCTTGTACCACCCGCCATTCCCCATTTGCTTTTTTAACAGGAAATAGGGGTGTATTACATGGTGAATCAGGAGATTCTACCAGTACTCCTTCTTTGAGTAATGCTGCTATTATAGGCTTAATTCCTATTTCTGCATCCTTTCTCAAAGGGTATTGTCTTTTCTGTGGTCTAAAAGCTGACTTTGGGGTAATTGTAACTGGTCCTGCTGTTCGAATAAGTCCTACATCTGACTTGCCTGTTGACCAAAGAGTTGTTGGAATTTCACATAAAGCCTTTTCTTCTTCTTCTAATAAAAATGCTAATCAGCTGTCCTCGCTAGATTGCAAGTGTACAGCTGGATGTGTCTGTGTCAACCAATTCAGTTTTTGTTTTTGTATCCCTTGTTCTGACAGTTCTAAATCTGTCTGTTTCTCCCATCTTGTTATTTTTTCTCCTAAATCTGCCCATTTAACACTTTTGTTCTTTGTCAAGCTGACATGTGGCAACCGATTTGATCTATACAATGCAAGGAATTCTTGAGGTAATGAACAGCTAACTACACTGTTCTCCTCAGCATCCCAGTACAAAGTACAGAAAACCAATCTAGTTGCATGATTTCTAAACAATTCTTGCTCATATTCTCTATCAGGTCCTGGTGTAGTACAGTAGTATAGAGTACAGTGTAACAAATGCTGTCGATCAGTGTCAAGGGAGGGGGCTTTACTGATGGCTACGTTCATCAGCTCCTCGGTTACTGCTCCTGGACCAGTCGTGACTAGGTCCTGGCTGTACCAGTAAAAAGTTTCACCCTCCGGTCGCACTACAAAGGTATCCATTTGTCTCTGTGCCTCCATATCTTGTACAGTTGGAACTACTGCTATGCCAAATATCTGCATAAGGTCCCTGCCCAATAGGTTTACTGGACATTTTGCAGAAAAAAATATTTTACTTCTCTGGGTCATACCTGAAACAGGGTCAGTTATTGCTATATCATGGGAAAGTGGTTCCCTGTATAGCTGTCCATTTGTGGCTTTTACTAGTATATGATCAGGTGATTCGGATTGTTCTGGTAACTTGGAGGGGTGTATCAAAGTCCGTGACGCTCCTGAGTCACACAGGAATTTGACTTCCCTTCCCTCCACCAGAAGTGTAACTTCTGGTTTCATATCTGCCAAGTAGAGCTCTAAGCTCAATAATGCTAAGTCCAAAATTTCACTTTCTTCATCCTCCATATCTACTTGCACTTCCTCTACTCCCTCTGTCACATTTACATTTGTTTTCTGTTTATTAACTTTTCCTGATGATTTCTGACTTTCACTTGATGCATCCTCACTATCATATAGTCAGTCCTCATCTCCCTTATCTTCTGTGATTACCTTTTTGTTTTGCCTACAATCCCTTGCTAGATGTCCTTTTTTCCCGCACTTGAAGCATTCACCTTTCTTTTTCCTCTCTTCAAAATCTTCTGATCGTTTGTCAGACTGTTTGTTTCCCTGGACATTCTTCTTACCCTTTTTACCTGACTGTAATACAAATACTTCAGCTCTGTCTTAAGCAGTGAAGACTTGTGCCTTCTTTTTCTTTTTACTATTAAAATGTCTCTCAGCATGTCTAGCGTATTCGAGTAAGGCTTGTAGCCTCCCTGTTCGATGATCTGTCATATGCTTCGTAATTAAGCTACTAATAGGTGCAATGCAACCTTTCAAAAATGCATTTTTTAATTGTTGTTCATACGGGGAATCATTCGTTTGGTTCTCAGGAACCGATATACCACTATGATTATTAAAACATTCTAGTAATCTAGCATAATATCCATCTATTGTCTCATTTTCCTGTTGTATGCATTGATTAATGCAAGTCCAGTCTGCTCTAGGTTTCCATTTCTCAGAGATTCGGTCTGTCATACCTTTCACTCTGTTGTCTAACTCTGTGTCACTATGTGGGAGTGGTCTAAGCTCTGCATTACGAGGATTCCAGGCGCCACAAATCATGTGCCAATCTGGACCTATAATTTGTCTTACTACTTTTTCTACTTCTTCCCCATTCAAGTGGTAACTTAACCTCATACCTTGTAAATCTTCTAAAAATTTCATAAAATTAACTTTCGGATGGGGGATTCCCTCAGTAGCCTTCCGGATATCTTCCGGTGTCCATGGTCTATATACTAAGAGTGTTGGATCCTGCCCTTCCTGTCCTTCCTGAGGATTTGGAACTTCTATAAGTGGGCATATTTCTTCCTCACTCTCATCCTGTAGATTTCTCTCTATTTGATATGATTCTGTGTCCCTATGTGTTTTATGTATTCGGGACCTAGTCTCAATAGGCTCTCTAACAAATGGTTGTGGTCTTGTTGAAACTTCAGGATAATGCAGAGGCGGGCCAGCCTGTCCACTCGCTTCATATCCTGAAAAGGGTAAGGGAGGGGGTAAGGGAGGAGGAGGAGGAGCTGTCGCTATTACCAAGTTATTATCCTCTTTGTCTAAAAATAATGTTTTTGAATTTTTAAGCTTCTGTTCCCTACGATTTGCTTCCTCAATCCACCTGTGTGCTTGAGGAATGCCTAGTTGGCGTTGCTTTTTTGCCTGACCCCCTGCATCAGATTTAAGCTGTTTAAGGAGTTTAACTAGTGAAGGTTTGTCTAGTTTACCATCAAATTCATATTTATTAACCCATTTCGTATAATACCTAACGTTATCAGAACGTTGTAATTGCATGTATTTTGCGTCTTTGGTTAGGGGCGGATCTCGCGAGGTTTTAGTGCACTGATTACCCATGTCAAAGAAAATATTACGTAACCCTTTTTTATCACATGATATCAAGTTCTTAGTTCCTGTTCACAGTTTATCTAGAATAACTGTCTATCTTATTCTGTTACCCTGATCTATGACCAAATATACAGTACTTCCTTTTGTCCCTGATCTGCAAAACAAATCTTGACAACAATATACTGTAACCTAGTCCCTGATCTAAAACAGAAAAAAAGGCAAATTCTTCCTACCTGAGCCTCTGGTATTGAAAATAGTTCAAGTTCCGCTTTTCGGCCACAGATCAGAAAGTGGCCAGCCTCTTTACACACGACAATTCAGTTGGAGGTCTTTTCACTCAAGAAGAACCATTTTGGTAACTTCTCCTGCGCAGTATTCGACCACCGATATGCTCTGATCTGCAGCTTACCAAGGGAATTCCGGTCCGAAGGACCAAACTGTTAAATAAAATTAAGAATTCAATACACAGGAGGTTCAGATTCAAAAGTTTACTAGTGTACACCAGGAGGCAAAAAAACATACAAGTACAGAATTTTGTCTGACATGAAACAGGAAGCACACAATTTTATATAGGTTTAACATTCAAGCTATGCCCACCTTACTGACGTGATATGTCACAGGGCATCTACATCACTTTAGCTTACAAGCCTCTATTCTTTTAATCTGCTGATGCAGTATATTTTAAAAAACTTTTCCTCTAGATACAATATGGCCTTGCTATCCAGCTGGTCAGTCATAATGTCTTTCTGTAAAGTTACTTGTTCAAGGTTTCATATCAGTTCGAATACAATAGCAGCTTCAGTCTTTTAATGTATGTCTTTGTTCTCTGTTATACTTTCTCACACAGCTGCGTGCTATCTAAGTAACACATAAAGGCCAGATCATTCCAACAGGAAAGAGAAGAAGATTTCATTATTTCACACATTTAATTTCCTGAACCAGCAGATAATCACTTATGAAAAGCATAAACATTAAAACTTGCTAAGCTAGCATTCTGTCAAGGTCAGAGATCAGCTTTTGCTTCAAGCCACACTGCAGTTTCAAAACTACTTCACATTTAGACATGAATTAATTTTACTACTATATGATTAATAGAATAAAATGCATTATATACTACTTTGCTTTTAAACTAGCATTTCTCATGTATTCAAATACACATTTTTCTAACAAGGCACACACATGCACAGATTCACACCTAGGGCCAATTTAGAGTGTCCAATCCGCCTACTGCATGTCTTTGGGATGTGGGAGGAAACCGGAGCACCCAGAGAAAACCCACGCGACCACAGGGAGGACATGCAGACTCCGCACAGAAGGCACCCCAGCCGAGAATCGAACCGGAGCACCTCTTGTTGTGAGGCGGCAATGCTAACCGCTGCACCACTGTGGCCGCCCAAAGAAAGTGATATTGATACTGGAGTACAATGTTTTAATAGCCAGTAAGCAAGCAAGAATAATCCGCAACATGCACACATCCCAGCTACAGAGTGGTACCATCTAATCTGCAGTAGGTATCCTGTCTATAGTGGCTAACTTATGAGTAAATTCCCCAGCTCAGTGAATACCTGCAGTTACTTCAGAGTGTTTGATTGCCTCAGAGTGTAGAAGGAGGTAAAACAGCCTATCTGCAACTACCCCACCTGTCTACTGCAGTTGTTTACTGTATTACAATTATATTAGGTATCAGAAGATGCCAGGGCAATCCTATAGGCTAGGCTTGTAAAGGCTCCAAGGCCATTAGCCTAGTACACACCTATGAGTCTATGAGAAGATACCTTTTAGTGTTAACTATCTCCATGAACATTGTATTAGAGGTCATTTATCTATCTATTTATCAACTGAATGTATATTGCTGTCTTTTCAAACATGATGTCAAAGCATTTTCAGGTGATCTTTACACATCCCCAAAAACCAGTGTCACTCCAACCCTGATAGTTGACTAACCAGTCTGCGCCCCCCCCCCTTTTGCAGATTCCTGGATCTGCCACTGGTTACAGTGACATACCAGTAAGCTAAATAAACAGTACAGTATAAGGACCGAGTGAGCAAAAACATCTCAACATGTTTGTCACTCACACACTACCACTTCATATACTGGGCCAATTCACAGTGTAGTATGATGCCTGACCATGGTATCTGACATGTCTCAGTCTGCCCTTACAAACATATACAGCAAATAGACCACCAGAAACTGGATCAGCATGCACAGACAGATAGACAAGGAGCTATAACGCATACATCTACCCCCTCCCTACACAGGCCAAATAACATTGACACACTACACTGCTACACAGTCCTGACAGTATGTCAACAATCACCAGAAATACACAGACATCTCAACTGTACAGAGTCCCACAGAATGTCCAGGTTTTGTTCTCATATATATAAGGCCTCTTCTACATAACATATCTGGCATTCTGATACATCACTGAGATGGTATCAGGAATGAAGGCACTAAATAATGATATACCCTACCTATCACCCTCTTAACACATGACATCTGGAAAAAGCCTGACATACTTGGCAGACAGAGGCCCAAAAACCAGGGCATATGCAAAATATTGCTGTTATAAACTGAGACAGTTGCCAGTGTAACAGGGTTTGTTATAAGCATATCTTTTCTGACGGATATGAAGTCAGAACGCAAATGGATGATACCATTTACTGACTGCAATCCCCACAGTATGCTACTGATTTTCCAAAGACAAAATATATCAAAGGAACACACAAAACATGAGAGTCGAAAATCTGGCCATTCTGCAGATAGCCCTACAGTTGAGAGTTATGTCAACCACCTAACACTGTCAGACTTAAAATCACGCAGAAAAGCCATGTCCACACAAACCCTGTTAAACTAGCATTAATTCAACTGTATAACAGCAATACTTACATTCTGTCCTTATGTCTGGAACATTCACCCCCAGTTTGTTGGGCTGTCTCCACAGTTTTTGTTGTAAGAGGTATTTCCAACTACCCTCTGTGATTCTGTTGTTCACACATCTCCATGAAGTTCTCATGAGAGAGAGAGAGAGAGAGAGAGAGAGAGAGAATCAGAGAGAGAGAGAGAAAGAGAGAGAGAGAGAGAGAGAGAGAGAGAGAGAGAGAGAGACCAAGCTACACATACTGGAATAAAACCAACCATACTTGGAAACAAAATAGGTATGTCAAACAAATAAGCATGTAATAGAATGCAGTAGGAGGTATGTAATAATGGGAAATAGGAAGTTCAACAAATATGTCTCAACAACACTTGCTGTACTGATATATTGCTGATCAGATCCTATGGCCATAGCAACTGGGTCTGTCTGCAGTGACACAGATCACATCTCAGGCCCCTGAGTCACTTCAGGAAAGGATGGCTCACATATGACTACTGACTGTGACACTGCTAGGCCAGCTACTGGGATGTCGTAGATCTCCATATGTTAATTGTGAATACAACTATGATATACATGTCTGTCACAGAAATGTGAGACACCTATACAGGGTATTTGCATAGTGAAATACTGTTGTAGATGTGCGTGTTGAACTGCATGTGATATACTGAGCTCATACCATTCAACTGTTCAGTGTTATGCACACTGACCATATGTGTGCCTCATATTTGTAGTCATGTACTCATAGAGTTGTGTTATTTCTGGCAAATCATTGGCAACCTGTGAAGACTGATGTTACAACATCTCCTTCCCTTTCATTTGGTTGTTCCCATTAGGGGTCATCATAGCGGATCATCTGTCTCCATTTCTTCCTATCCTCTGCATCTTGCTCTGTCACACAAACCACCTGCATTTCCTCTATCACCACATTTGTACACCTTATCTTAGGCCTTCCTCTTTTCCTCTTACCTGGCAGCTTCACCCTTACCATCCTTTTCCCAATATACTCAGCATCCCTCCTCAGCACATGTCCAAGTCAACATAATCCTGTCACTCTCTGGCTTGGTCTACAAACCATCCAACCTGGATAGACCCTCTAACATACATATCCCTAATCCTGTTTTCCCTCATCATACCCAGTGCAAATGTTAACATCTTTAACTCTGCCACGTCCAGCTCTGACTCCTGCCTTTTTGTCAATGCCACTGTCTCCAATCCATATAACATAGCTGGTCTCACTGCCATCTTGTAGACATTCCCTCTCACTCTTAATGGTACCCGCCTGTCACAAATCACTCCTGACACTCTTCTCCACCCTTCCCTTCCTGCCTATACTCTCTTCTTCACCTCTCCCCCACACACGTCATTACTCTGAACTGTTGATCCCAAGTATTTAAACTCATCCACCTTTGCAAACTCTACTCCCTGCATCCTCACCATTCCTCTATCCTCCCTCCAATTCACACACATATATTCTGTCTTAGTCCTGCTGACCATCATTCCTTCCCTCTCTAGAGCATATCTCCACCTCTCCAGGGTCTCCTCAACCTGTTCCCTACTCTCACTACAGATCACAATGTCATCTGCAACCATCACAGTCAACGGGGACTCCTGTCTAATTTTGTCTGTCAACCTGTCCATCACCACTGCAAATAAGAAAAGGCTCAGAGCTGAACCCTGATGTAATCCCACGTCCACCGTAAACACACCTGTCACTCACACTGCATAACTCAGTGCTGTCACACTACCCTTGTACATATCCTGTAGCACTCTTACAGATTCCTCCGCCACTCCTGACTTCCTCATACAGTACCACAACTGCTTTCTAGGTACCCTGTCATATGCTTTCTCTAAGTCCACAAAGACACAACGCAACCACTTCTGACCTTCTCTGTACCTCTCCATAAACACTCTCAGAGCAAACATCACATCTGTACTGCTCTTTCCTGGCATGAAACCATACTGCTGATCACTAATCCTCACCTCCCTTCTTAACCTAGCTTCCACTACTCTTTCCCATAACTTCATGGTGTGACCGATCAATGTTATTCCTCTGTAGTTACTACAGCTCTGCACATCACCCTTATTCTTATAATCAGTAATCAAACACTTTTTCTCCATCCCTCATGCATCCTCTCACTTTCCAAGATTACATTAAACAATCTGGTTGAAAAGACCACTGCCATTTCCCCTAAACACCTCCATGCTTCCACAGGTTATGTCACTGGACCAACAGCCTTTCCATTCTTAATCCGCTTCATAGCTATCCTTACTTCCTCCTTGCTAATCTGTCACACTTCCTGATTCAACATACCCACATCATCCAACTTACTCTCTCCTATTCTCTTTATTTAACAGTCCCTCAAAGTACTCTTTCCATCTGCTCAACACGCTCTCCTCGCTTGTGAGTACATTTCCCTCATTATCCTTTACCACCCTAATCTGCTGCACATCCCTCCTAGCTCAGTCCCTCTGTCTAGCCAATTGGAACAGGTCCTATTCTCCATCCTTAGTGTCCAACCTTTCATACAACCCTTCATACACCTCATCCTTAGCCTTTGCCACCTCTCTCTTTGCCATGCACCTCATCTCCTTATACTCCTGTTTACTTTCTTCATCTCTCTGACAATCCCTCTTCTTCTTCGCCAAGCTCTTTCTCTCTATATTCCCCTGTACTTCCTCATTCCACCACCAGGTCCCCTTGTCCTCCTTCCTCTGTTCAGATGTCACACCAAGCACATTTCTAGTCATCTCCCTTACTAGCTGTACTGTAGTTACCCAGATATTTGGTAACTCTTCACTGCCACCCACTGCCTGTCTTAACTCTTCCCTGTACTTAACCTCACAATCACCCTTTTTCAGTTTCCACCATTTGATCCTGGGTGCTGCCCTCACACTCCTCTTCCTCTTCTTGATCACCAATGTCATCCCACAGACCAACATTCCATGCTGCCTAACCACACTTTCCCCTGTCACCAATTTACAGTCTACCATCTCCTTCAAACAGGCCTTCCTGCATAGGAGATAATCCACCTGTGTGCATCTTCCTCCACTCTTGTATGTCACCCTATGTTCCTCTGTCTTGTTAAAATATGTATTCACCACAGCCATGTCCATCCTTTTTGCAAACTCCACCACCATCTCACCCTCTGCATTCCTTTGCTTAACACCATACCTACCCATCACTTCCGCATCCCCTCTGTTCCCTTCACCAACATGCCCATTGAAAGCTACTCCAATCACCACTCTCTCACCCTTGGGTACAGTCATCACCACTTCATCCAACTCACTCCAAGATGTTTCTGTCTCATCCATCACACATGCAACTAGCGGAGCATATGCACTAACAACAGTCATCATTACACTATCAATGTCCAGCTTTATTAACATCACTCTATCTGTACTCTTTTCACCTCCAAAAACACCTTTGCCATACTGTTCCTTCAAGATAACCCCTACACCATTTCTCCTCCCAACCACACCATGATAGAACTATTTGAACCCGACTCCGATACACCTGGCCTTACACTCCTTCCATCTGGTCTCTTCCACACACAATATATCAACCTTCCTTCTGTCCATCATATCAGCTAGCTCTGTCCCCATACCAGTCATACTGCCAACATTAAAAGTTCCTACCCTCACTAACACACTCCTAGCCTTTCTCCTCTCTGCCTGCCATTGAGCATCAGACATCCTCCAGGGTATGTTTGAGAATGCAAAGGTTACTGTGCTATCAAATGACTTAAGTGTGTTACAGCAATATTAAGAAAGTGTCACTAATTTTGGCCCATGGTGCTGCAGTAGCATTGTCGCCTCACAGTAAGATGCTGTCTGGTTCGATTCTCAGCTAGAGCGTCTTCTGCGTGGAGACATGTGTGAATGGGCGTACCTTCGTTGAAGGTTGTGCGTCAGGCTTGGCAAACCAGTACGTAAAAATCAACTGCCAATCATTAGCAGACCGGAGTTCCACTGTGGCGACCCCTAACCGGGAAAAGCCGAAAGACACACACACACACACCCATGTATGTGAGCATCCTCCAGATGTCCTGCTCTAACAGGTTGATAGGAATGACTGAGCAGCAAGAGTGTAAATACAGTGTGCCATACTGACATAGAACAGAAATGTACGTCAGGTATTACCTGTGTACATCTATGTATGAGTAGGTGTACCTGTCTGCTTCATAACAACAGACATGGGATGCAAAATGTCAGGTAAATAAGCTGTACATGTTGTACACGTGTGTAATCTCAGTTTCTGTACATCCAACAGTTAGATTTCTACAGCTACTGGTTGTTGCATTGCCCTGACACAGACATGGGTACTAGAATAAGGATGATTATCATGTTGAAATTTCAGAGATGTCCAACTGTGTTATGACCTTGTGTCCATGCCTACTACAAACAGCCATATGACCACTAACATAGCTGTATGGACTCAACGATACCTTACCTGTAAAACCTGCCTCCACCAAAGTAGAGTAATCCCCTTTGCTGGACAGCAGCAATACACAAACCACATAACTGGTTACTATGTTGGCTGTACAAGTCAGAGTAGGAGCAAGTACCAACTTGGCAGTGAGTCAACCTTTGTCTGAGCGAGCATATAAGGTCCCAGGTGGATTACTGTAAAGTTAGCAGTGAGTGCAAATTGAACACATCCACCAAGGGCAATCACAAGGCCGTCTTCACATATATCTGCAATCTCAGAGGTGACAACACAACATAGCCTGTAATGGTGGTCAGTCACACCACAGACACACACACCATAGCTATAGGCAACCTGCTGCAAACAGGTTTAGGGCAAACATCACCTCCCCCCGGCTCACCATCAGTGTAGGTAGATATGCACACCACCTGCACCCCTCCCCTCATCATCAGGGAGTAGGTGCATACTGTCTAATCAAAGTCAACAAAAACAACTCTACATGGGACCTGAGAACAATCCTGTTTGCATCCTACATGAAGTCAGGCATATGTTTCCAGCTCCATTACACACTGTATGCAAGCAAAGCTGACATCCCATCTGCAAGGAAGATGGCCACTGTCATCCCTCTACACAAATGTGAATAATGAATGGTGGTTTATGCAATGTACTGACCCTCATTGGGGGAACATGACACATCAGGACTAGGAGTACAATGCAGGTTTATACTGTGCTGATAGATGACGGGTATGATGTGGTTGTAAGTCGTGGCTAATGATAGGCAATATTGATGTGCTGGCTCTGTAAATAACTCTGGGCAATGTCTGAGGTCCTGTGATGTGTTTCCCTGTTTATGTCTTCCAGGTGCCATACAGCATCAGCCAGTGTACACTGCTGAGAAAAATGCAGCCATTACAGAAGCAATACTACAGCACC
This sequence comes from Protopterus annectens, assembly GCF_019279795.1. NCBI lineage: Eukaryota > Metazoa > Chordata > Ceratodontiformes > Protopteridae > Protopterus > Protopterus annectens. The sequence goes on from NC_056729.1 coordinate 418,388,632, forward strand.
ATGAAGGCGTTGTTCGGCCAGAGCTGACAAAATCTGCGGGAGTGGACTGCCCTGTGGGATGACCTTCTCCACAGAGTGAACACCTTGGGCCACCATGGCTGCACATACAATCAGGTCAGGCATCGGGCAACTAACCTGATATGTCATGCCTGGCTAAGGGCTGCTGCTGTGGCGAGGGACCGTTCCGCCACAAGTGGGGGTCCTGCTATGCAGGCCCCACATATACCAATGGAGGAGCTCCTTGTCAACCTTAGGGCAGCCCCCACACAACAACCAACACATGAAACACCAGTCGTGGAGGTGGGTGGCAACCAGGCAACAGATGAGAAGCTTCCAGGTGAGGCCACAGTGCACATAAATTTAAGCAAGTCATACTGTCTTCAACAGAGTATCTAGACACATATGTCAGTTCAAACTGCATTTGTGGGTGGGGTTTAGTAATGCACACAAGTACACATCTATGGCGAGGGGCAGCAAATTGGGTACTATCATAGCTTGTACTGTACCTGATGTAGCATTCATCTTGTACCAATGCCAAATATGAGTCTGCTGACAATACCTCTCCCCCACAACTACATAGGTACCTCTGGTCTGCATGTGGGACAGCAGCCTGAAGCTAGTGAGTATGAGATTTTCCTGTTGTGGCTCACCAGTACCCCAGGAATGTTAAGGTCATGCATGTGACCATGCACACAACTGTTACTCTCAGCTATTTTGCAATATCTGCATGTTCACTTGTGGTGGGGTTAGCTGCATTGCATCACAGTGGTCATTACAGTGGCCTATATGCAAGAGATGTCACATATCTGTGGCATACCTCACAACCTGTCATTTCAGGAAATCTGGACAAAGACTGTCAAAACGGGGGGATGAAGGCCCAAAACTAGGGACATATTTATAAATTAATGTTATACAGTGCATATAAATAGTGTATACACACCTGTTAGAATGCCAGGTATTTGTGAAATACAAAAATGAGAGCATAATAACACATTTCAGGAACCTTCCAACCTTTCATGTGACCTATAACCTGTACAATCCAAGTGTAAAACAAAAAAAAATCTGGTAGGGGAACAATTATGACACATAAAAAACTTACAAGAAGCTAGATGCATACTTGTGCACAGGCTGAAGCTAATACTGTGTTGAAGCAGCTTTCAATATTGTTACAGCATTACATCTTCTTGGGTACACACCTGCTATCAATTGCAGAGACTCTTTGATTAACAGCAAATAATGGTCAGCTGTCCTAACAGGATCATCCTAAATTTACTCACTTGCCTGCTACAGCAACAGCCATAGTTCACATACAGCTTATGAAGCAGCAAAGGGATCTCATTTGTGAAAGGTATCAGCCCAGAGAAGGGTACACACACATTTCCACAGCATTGCATATACCATGGAACACAGTGAATACAGTCATCACATGGTGGTGGAAATATGGGGTAACAGTCACATTGCAAAGAACTGGACATCCCTCCAAATGTGTGGAAAAGACAAGACCCATACTGGTCAGGGAGGCTGGCAGGAGACCTGCAGCAACACTACCAGAGTTGCAGGAATCACTGGCAAGTACCGGTTGTATACTACATGTGACAACAATCTCCTGTATTCTCCACGTCTGGTCTATGGGGTAGGTTTGGAAGATGGAAGCCTTCTCACACAGAGAACAACATCCAGGTCTGGCGGATTTCTCAAGAAAAATACATCAGGTCCCTCAACAGGATGTGGGGAAATGTGTTATTTATTAATTTATTTAACATTTGTTAACTGGAAAAGTCTGACTTGGAATGAAGCCAATTTTTAGTGGAGGCCCAGGGAGAAATGCTCCAGATGCATGTCTTTATGGTGTAATGAGACCAAGGTTGCACTTTTTGGCCACAATACCAAAAGGTTTGTTTGGCACAAGAACAACACTGTGCATCACCAAAAGAACTCCATCCTCATGGTGAAGCATGGTGATGGCAGTGTCCTGCTTTGGGGTTGCTGTTCATAAGCTGGAAGTGGGCCTGTAGCCAAGGTGGAGGGGATTAGGAAGAGTTCAAAATACCAGTCCATTTTGGTCCAAAATCATGTGTCTGCCAGAAAGCTGTGGATGGAGAGGACTTACACCTTTCCACACAACACTGACCCATACCATGCCATACATTAAAATCCATAAAAAATGTCTTCAGCAGAAGACAATCAATGTTTTGAAAGGGCCCAGCCACAGTCCACACATACATCCAATAGAGAACCAGTGGTGTGCCCTGAAGAGGCCTGTGCAGAAGTGATGCCCTCACAATCTGACAGAGTTGGAGGGCTTCTGCAAGGGAGAGTGTACAAATATTGCTAAGTCGAGATGTGCCATACTGATACACACCTTCCCAAGTGGACTGACTGCTATTATGAAATCAAAAGGTGCTTTAACAAAGTATTAGTTTAAGGGTGTGCATAGTCATGCAACCAGCCTATTGTATGCATTTCAACTTCTACGTGTTACTCTTAACCAATGTGTTTGTTCTTCAATTGGATTGCACATGTTATAGGTCACATTAAAGTTGGGAAATGTTATCACATGATTTCTATGGTCTCATGTTATATATCAGACAAACCTGTCATGTTAACAGATTGTCTACACTTATAATGTCCACTGTAAGCTTAGAAGTTTGTTAGTGTAACTGATTCTTTTGTAACATATCTGTACTGCAGGTTTTGAAATGTGAGACTCAAAATATGTCAATAAATAGTGACACCAGTTCTCATATCATCCCAGTAATGTGTCAGAAAAATACAGGATTTATGACGAACAGACCAGAAGTATGAGCCACACATGTAGACATTCAGTGACACTCTGCACAGTTGAGATGTATGTTCTGTAGGAGTTGCCACTGTGCTATAGAGGTGAACAGCAATTATGTGTACATGGATGCAGTGTGTGCTGCTTGAAGGCCCATCACCTACTAACACTACTCACATATCACAGAGATGTATATAAGTTGTAACAAGAAGTGGAAAGGGCTGCACTACATGATGTTGAGGGCCTTTCCAGGGTGTGTATGTAGTGGTCTGACTGTGTTGTGAATGTCACCAGTTGGCTATTGTGAGGTCTGTGTAATGCCTGTCTGCCACCTCACCTGTGTGTGTGTGTGTGTGTGTGTGTGTGTGTGTGTGTGTGTGTGTAGCAGCAAATGGTATAGTGCAGGTAGTAATTTACATATGTTGTCTTTCCCCCACAGGTGGTCATGGTGGTCGCAGTCCCTCCTGCTCAATATCTGATGTCAATGTCTCTGCAGACTCTGGCAATGATGATAGTTATATTCAGGCACAGGTGGTGTCAGGGGACTGAATCTGTACCATCAGTTGACATCCCACACTCATCCACAATGTCCCTGCACATAGTCACAATGCTCACACATGCCCTGTCCCCAGCAGACACAGATGATGGACAGTTGACAGGTGGTGGCATGGAACAGGCTAGTGTGGTGACTATGGCAGGTGTGAGTGTAGACACTGGCCATAGCCAGAGTGCAGGCGAGGTCCCACACAGGGGGATGGGCAGGTGTGCTCGCAGGAGGACTGCTGCTCATCAAGCTGCTGTCGCAAGTGCCACAGCAGGTGTTACCAGATGCATGTTTTGGGCTGTCATGGATGCACAGGCATGTAGTGAATGGAACACCAGATAAATAGAGTGGTGGATGCTACTCTTCCTGGTTTACGTGGTGACATATGTGACCTTGTTGAGGCCACACGCCAAAATACTGAGGTCATGAATAGATGGTGGGGTGAGACCTTGGCAATCCTCCATTGTGGCATGTCTGTGCTAGAGCGTGTGGTGGGAGATGGGTGTCAGCCACATGGATGTAGGTCAACACCAACATCAGCTGAGAGTCTACGGGGCCATGCACCTTCACACTCCCATAGTGGCAGTGACACCAGCACTACTGAAGGGGGTTGCTGTCCACATCACAACGGAGCAGGCCATGAGCATGTGGTCATGGCTGGTCCTGTCAGGGACACAAATCCAGCAGACAGCAGTCACCATCAGGAAGCAGTACTGCATCTGGCCTTGGGCCTGGTGGTGCCAGTGAGACCCCTGGCAAGACCAGTTCATGTGTCCATGGCCAGAGATGGTGAACTGGATACCCTGCCATGAATGGTCCACAGCTGTCCAATGTACCTCTGTGTAAATCAGCCACATGGCTTGACTGTTGGCATAGATACACGCACACATCTGTACCACAGGCAAGTCATCTCCAGACACACACACAGCACCTTTGCACAGCCCATCTATAGGATACCCATCCAAACACACACACACATGGATGTCAAACATATGGCCCAGCCTAGGCATCTGGCAAACCCACACCACACCGTGTGCATATGATGATACATGTGCCACATCCCTGTCATCCATACCATTGATGCAGGAACCAGCTAATATGGGTCTGATGCACAGGATGAATATAGTACAGTGTAGCTATGTAATGCTGTTTAAGGTGCTGTCCACTTGCATTTGTTATGGGTACACATAAAGGTGTATGTACCTTATTAGCCATGATGCATTATTGCTGTTAGTACCACTGACTGAACGTAGTCTGACATGCTGTATTCTGTTTGTGTTCCAGGTGTCTGCAGGCTGTGGCCCTGCAGACATTACCAACGTGGAGTATGGTAGAGTGGAAATTCACTGACCATTTCATAGCCAAGGTACAGCTTTATGTGTATGTTTACCAAGTGTGTATGCATGCAACAGTGTGATGGACACTGTTGTCAGACAGTGTGACCTAGAATACACACCCGTTGTCACAGACAGGTGGCCTTCAGACATGTCACCTCAGTGTTGTGTAGTACCACAGGCTCATACATGTGGAACAGATTATTGGAGTACTGTCAGTAGGTCCCTCACCAGCTTAGCTATTATATTGACTGCAACAGATTTGGGTGTCAGCATCTGTTGCCCCTGCCATTTCTTTCCCATGCACTCAACCCTGATGCAGTTGGTGAGGGCATGCATGGTACTGTGTATGACAGGTTTGTGGTATGTATTCCTGATTTCACAGGGTAGAACAGGGAGACAAAATGGTATATCCTTTGCATACACACAGTAAAGACTGATACAGAGGATGTGCATACATTAACACAAACACAGTTGGCAATGGACAGATTCATAAACCTACATATCCACTTTAATGTACTATAGTGCTACATACACATAACATGCCCCACATAGATTATATGCATAGGACATAACCCACTACCACTTACAACACATAATGTTATGAATGCCTTCATGGATGGTGAGATAACCCACCAGGAATAGCAAATGGAGTCATCTATTGCTTCCTACAAGCCTGAACAAGTGATAGGGTAACATATGTTGTATCAGCATTATGTTTCAGTCAGGTATGATATCTGATGCTGACATGGGTGTCAGTGCACTAACTGTGACCTATTTGGCAGCAATATTACATACATGGCCATTGTTAGGAGACAGAGGC